>NW_026691400.1:0-115591 GCF_020826845.1 Diceros bicornis minor | reverse complement strand
CCAGTGCAGGGGATAAGCTTCAGACAAGTCTTTCCATGTCCCTCTGCATGACAATAGACTTCCTCCCCTCTCCCATTCCACAGGCCCACCCGGGACATCCACCTTTGTCATTAGCTCAGGAGAGGATGCAAGATGAGAATCTCTGCTATTGTGTGGGGAGACTCAGTTTCCCGGGTTTCCCCCATGGACACATGTTCTTCAGCTGGGTCTGATTTTCTCCAGACAAGCTGTCTTGGGAAGGATTTGGCCAGCCCTAAGAACCTGAAGGGAAAGGACGGAGGGGGGTTCTCTCTCTGCCCCCGACAGCCCCGAGCTGGGTCGGTCCCTCAGACCTGGCCAGGGGCAGCCCATCCCCCGGCGCCCTTCCCCGGGGCATCCAAGGGCAGGCTCGGCGCCAGCCCCACCCCGCTCGCCACTGCCCGACCATCGTCCTCCCTCGGGGGGCCTGGGCAGGACAGGGACCCGGCTGTGGGAGGCCTCCAGATCTCAGGCCTGGCACACCGTTTACCAGGCTGCTTCCTCCTCTGACGGGGGCCCAGCACACGCCCCAGGAGACTTGGCAGCCGCCCCCAGGGCTCTAGCCTCTGGAACTCGTCCCCTTGGAAGGGGCCTGGCCCAGGTGCCAGGTTCGGCTGGTCGGCCAGCCTCCTTTGGAGAAAGCAGGCAAACCGAGCCAGGCTTGCAGTGGCCCTGGCGTGACACCTGCCACCTCAGGCAGAGGGCCTCCCGCGTGCCCTCCATGGCGGGTTTCTCCCCGGAGCCGTGGCCTGGGCACTAGGAAGGCCGGGCCTCCCCGACTCCCGGGAGGAGGGGCTAGCCCAGTTGCGCCCTGGCCCCCAAACCCTCTGGTGCCATCTGCCTGTCTCGGCACTTCTGACTCCACAGAGCCTTTCCTACATCTGGGCTGCCTGCCGTGGCAAAGTGCAGGCGTGGGGTGAGGCCATGGCTTTGTCTTTCCAGGAAGAAATGAGCCCCTGGCCGAAGCAGCAGGCCCAGGCAGAGCCTTGAGCTTGAAGCCCAGTAGGTCTGTGGCCCTCAGGGCCAGAGCAATGCTTTCAAGGGAGGGAAGCGGCCTGCAAGCTGAGTGGGAGTGGGGGAGGGGAGGGAGACAGCTGAAGCCGAGTCCAGAAGGGCGGCGATGGAAGAGCTGCAGCTGGGTCAGAGTCTGGAGGGAGGGCGGGGCCTTCACTGAGGACCCCCTCCCAGGCCAGCCCTAGGCCCCGGCGGTCGCGCATGCGCCCTTGGCCTGTGCGGTGTGTGGGGGGTTGAACCCAAGCCCGCAGGGCTCCCGGAGCGGCCAGAGAAAGAAGGGCCCATGGAGAGGTAGGCGAGGTGGGCAGGGGGCGCCACCTTACTCTCCTCAGCTCCCTGAGGGAGAGAGAGAGAGACAGAGACAGAGAGAGAGATCCCTGACCTCTGAGTCTCTGCCTCCACCGCTGGCTGGTGCCAACTCACGCGCCATGCCACTTCCAGCCATCACCCCGACGCCTGCCCCGGGGCCAGCCCCACCACAGAGAGGCCGGTTGGTTCCTGCTCACCTCTGTGCCGTCCCTTCCCGACCTGACCCCAGTGCAGGGGATAAGCTTCAGACAAGTCTTTCCATGTCCCTCTGCATGACAATAGACTTCCTCCCCTCTCGCATTCCACAGGCCCACCCGGGACATCCACCTTTGTCATTAGCTCAGGAGAGGATGCAAGATGAGAATCTCTGCTATTGTGTGGGGAGACTCAGTTTCCCGGGTTTCCCCCATGGACACATGTTCTTCAGCTGGGTCTGATTTTCTCCAGACAAGCTGTCTTGGGAAGGATTTGGCCAGCCCTAAGAACCTGAAGGGAAAGGACGGAGGGGGGTTCTCTCTCTGCCCCCGACAGCCCCGAGCTGGGTCGGTCCCTCAGACCTGGCCAGGGGCAGCCCATCCCCCGGCGCCCTTCCCCGGGGCATCCAAGGGCAGGCTCAGCGACAGCCCCACCCCGCTCGCCACTGCCCGACCATCGTCCTCCCTCGGGGGGCCTGGGCAGGACAGGGACCCGGCTGTGGGAGGCCTCCAGATCTCAGGCCTGGCACACCGTTTACCAGGCTGCTTCCTCCTCTGACGGGGGCCCAGCACACGCCCCAGGAGACTTGGCAGCCGCCCCCAGGGCTCTAGCCTCTGGAACTCGTCCCCTTGGAAGGGGCCTGGCCCAGGTGCCAGGTTCGGCTGGTCGGCCAGCCTCCTTTGGAGAAAGCAGGCAAACCGAGCCAGGCTTGCAGTGGCCCTGGCGTGACACCTGCCACCTCAGGCAGAGGGCCTCCCGCGTGCCCTCCATGGCGGGTTTCTCCCCGGAGCCGTGGCCTGGGCACTAGGAAGGCCGGGCCTCCCCGACTCCCGGGAGGAGGGGCTAGCCCAGTTGCGCCCTGGCCCCCAAACCCTCTGGTGCCATCTGCCTGTCTCGGCACTTCTGACTCCACAGAGCCTTTCCTACATCTGGGCTGCCTGCCGTGGCAAAGTGCAGGCGTGGGGTGAGGCCATGGCTTTGTCTTTCCAGGAAGAAATGAGCCCCTGGCCGAAGCAGCAGGCCCAGGCAGAGCCTTGAGCTTGAAGCCCAGTAGGTCTGTGGCCCTCAGGGCCAGAGCAATGCTTTCGAGGGAGGGAAGCGGCCTGCAAGCTGAGTGGGAGTGGGGGAGGGGAGGGAGACAGCTGAAGCCGAGTCCAGAAGGGCGGCGATGGAAGAGCTGCAGCTGGGTCAGAGTCTGGAGGGAGGGCGGGGCCTTCACTGAGGACCCCCTCCCAGGCCAGCCCAAGGCCCCGGCGGTCGCGCATGCGCCCTTGGCCTGTGCGGTGTGTGGGGGGTTGAACCCAAGCCCGCAGGGCTCCCGGAGCGGCCAGAGAAGGAAGGGCCCATGGAGAGGTAGGCGAGGTGGGCAGGGGGCGCCACCTTACTCTCCTCAGCTCCCTGAGGGAGAGAGAGAGAGACAGAGACAGAGAGAGAGATCCCTGACCTCTGAGTCTCTGCCTCCACCGCTGGCTGGTGCCAACTCACGCGCCATCCCACTTCCAGCCATCACCCCGACGCCTGCCCCGGGGCCAGCCCCACCACAGAGAGGCCGGTTGGTTCCTGCTCACCTCTGTGCCGTCCCTTCCCGACCTGACCCCAGTGCAGGGGATAAGCTTCAGACAAGTCTTTCCATGTCCCTCTGCATGACAATAGACTTCCTCCCCTCTCCCATTCCACAGGCCCACCCGGGACATCCACCTTGGTCATTAGCTCAGGAGAGGATGCAAGATGAGAATCTCTGCTATTGTGTGGGGAGACTCAGTTTCCCGGGTTTCCCCCATGGACACATGTTCTTCAGCTGGGTCTGATTTTCTCCAGACAAGCTGTCTTGGGAAGGATTTGGCCAGCCCTAAGAACCTGAAGGGAAAGGACGGAGGGGGGTTCTCTCTCTGCCCCCGACAGCCCCGAGCTGGGTCGGTCCCTCAGACCTGGCCAGGGGCAGCCCATCCCCCGGCGCCCTTCCCCGGGGCATCCAAGGGCAGGCTCGGCGCCAGCCCCACCCCGCTCGCCACTGCCCGACCATCGTCCTCCCTCGGGGGGCCTGGGCAGGACAGGGACCCGGCTGTGGGAGGCCTCCAGATCTCAGGCCTGGCACACCGTTTACCAGGCTGCTTCCTCCTCTGACGGGGGCCCAGCACACGCCCCAGGAGACTTGGCAGCCGCCCCCAGGGCTCTAGCCTCTGGAACTCGTCCCCTTGGAAGGGGCCTGGCCCAGGTGCCAGGTTCGGCTGGTCGGCCAGCCTCCTTTGGAGAAAGCAGGCAAACCGAGCCAGGCTTGCAGTGGCCCTGGCGTGACACCTGCCACCTCAGGCAGAGGGCCTCCCGCGTGCCCTCCATGGCGGGTTTCTCCCCGGAGCCGTGGCCTGGGCACTAGGAAGGCCGGGCCTCCCCGACTCCCGGGAGGAGGGGCTAGCCCAGTTGCGCCCTGGCCCCCAAACCCTCTGGTGCCATCTGCCTGTCTCGGCACTTCTGACTCCACAGAGCCTTTCCTACATCTGGGCTGCCTGCCGTGGCAAAGTGCAGGCGTGGGGTGAGGCCATGGCTTTGTCTTTCCAGGAAGAAATGAGCCCCTGGCCGAAGCAGCAGGCCCAGGCAGAGCCTTGAGCTTGAAGCCCAGTAGGTCTGTGGCCCTCAGGGCCAGAGCAATGCTTTCAAGGGAGGGAAGCGGCCTGCAAGCTGAGTGGGAGTGGGGGAGGGGAGGGAGACAGCTGAAGCCGAGTCCAGAAGGGCGGCGATGGAAGAGCTGCAGCTGGGTCAGAGTCTGGAGGGAGGGCGGGGCCTTCACTGAGGACCCCCTCCCAGGCCAGCCCAAGGCCCCGGCGGTCGCGCATGCGCCCTTGGCCTGTGCGGTGTGTGGGGGGTTGAACCCAAGCCCGCAGGGCTCCCGGAGCGGCCAGAGAAGGAAGGGCCCATGGAGAGGTAGGCGAGGTGGGCAGGGGGCGCCACCTTACTCTCCTCAGCTCCCTGAGGGAGAGAGAGAGAGACAGAGACAGAGAGAGAGATCCCTGACCTCTGAGTCTCTGCCTCCACCGCTGGCTGGTGCCAACTCACGCGCCATCCCACTTCCAGCCATCACCCCGACGCCTGCCCCGGGGCCAGCCCCACCACAGAGAGGCCGGTTGGTTCCTGCTCACCTCTGTGCCGTCCCTTCCCGACCTGACCCCAGTGCAGGGGATAAGCTTCAGACAAGTCTTTCCATGTCCCTCTGCATGACAATAGACTTCCTCCCCTCTCCCATTCCACAGGCCCACCCGGGACATCCACCTTGGTCATTAGCTCAGGAGAGGATGCAAGATGAGAATCTCTGCTATTGTGTGGGGAGACTCAGTTTCCCGGGTTTCCCCCATGGACACATGTTCTTCAGCTGGGTCTGATTTTCTCCAGACAAGCTGTCTTGGGAAGGATTTGGCCAGCCCTAAGAACCTGAAGGGAAAGGACGGAGGGGGGTTCTCTCTCTGCCCCCGACAGCCCCGAGCTGGGTCGGTCCCTCAGACCTGGCCAGGGGCAGCCCATCCCCCGGCGCCCTTCCCCGGGGCATCCAAGGGCAGGCTCGGCGCCAGCCCCACCCCGCTCGCCACTGCCCGACCATCGTCCTCCCTCGGGGGGCCTGGGCAGGACAGGGACCCGGCTGTGGGAGGCCTCCAGATCTCAGGCCTGGCACACCGTTTACCAGGCTGCTTCCTCCTCTGACGGGGGCCCAGCACACGCCCCAGGAGACTTGGCAGCCGCCCCCAGGGCTCTAGCCTCTGGAACTCGTCCCCTTGGAAGGGGCCTGGCCCAGGTGCCAGGTTCGGCTGGTCGGCCAGCCTCCTTTGGAGAAAGCAGGCAAACCGAGCCAGGCTTGCAGTGGCCCTGGCGTGACACCTGCCACCTCAGGCAGAGGGCCTCCCGCGTGCCCTCCATGGCGGGTTTCTCCCCGGAGCCGTGGCCTGGGCACTAGGAAGGCCGGGCCTCCCCGACTCCCGGGAGGAGGGGCTAGCCCAGTTGCGCCCTGGCCCCCAAACCCTCTGGTGCCATCTGCCTGTCTCGGCACTTCTGACTCCACAGAGCCTTTCCTACATCTGGGCTGCCTGCCGTGGCAAAGTGCAGGCGTGGGGTGAGGCCATGGCTTTGTCTTTCCAGGAAGAAATGAGCCCCTGGCCGAAGCAGCAGGCCCAGGCAGAGCCTTGAGCTTGAAGCCCAGTAGGTCTGTGGCCCTCAGGGCCAGAGCAATGCTTTCAAGGGAGGGAAGCGGCCTGCAAGCTGAGTGGGAGTGGGGGAGGGGAGGGAGACAGCTGAAGCCGAGTCCAGAAGGGCGGCGATGGAAGAGCTGCAGCTGGGTCAGAGTCTGGAGGGAGGGCGGGGCCTTCACTGAGGACCCCCTCCCAGGCCAGCCCTAGGCCCCGGCGGTCGCGCATGCGCCCTTGGCCTGTGCGGTGTGTGGGGGGTTGAACCCAAGCCCGCAGGGCTCCCGGAGCGGCCAGAGAAAGAAGGGCCCATGGAGAGGTAGGCGAGGTGGGCAGGGGGCGCCACCTTACTCTCCTCAGCTCCCTGAGGGAGAGAGAGAGAGACAGAGACAGAGAGAGAGATCCCTGACCTCTGAGTCTCTGCCTCCACCGCTGGCTGGTGCCAACTCACGCGCCATCCCACTTCCAGCCATCACCCTGACGCCTGCCCCGGGGCCAGCCCCACCACAGAGAGGCCGGTTGGTTTCTGCTCACCTCTGTGCCGTCCCTTCCCGACCTGACCCCAGTGCAGGGGATAAGCTTCAGACAAGTCTTTCCATGTCCCTCTGCATGACAATAGACTTCCTCCCCTCTCGCATTCCACAGGCCCACCCGGGACATCCACCTTTGTCATTAGCTCAGGAGAGGATGCAAGATGAGAATCTCTGCTACTGTGTGGGGAGACTCAGTTTCCCGGGTTTCCCCCATGGACACATGTTCTTCAGCTGGGTCTGATTTTCTCCAGACAAGCTGTCTTGGGAAGGATTTGGCCAGCCCTAAGAACCTGAAGGGAAAGGACGGAGGGGGGTTCTCTCTCTGCCCCCGACAGCCCCGAGCTGGGTCGGTCCCTCAGACCTGGCCAGGGGCAGCCCATCCCCCGGCGCCCTTCCCCGGGGCATCCAAGGGCAGGCTCGGCGCCAGCCCCACCCCGCTCGCCACTGCCCGACCATCGTCCTCCCTCGGGGGGCCTGGGCAGGACAGGGACCCGGCTGTGGGAGGCCTCCAGATCTCAGGCCTGGCACACCGTTTACCAGGCTGCTTCCTCCTCTGACGGGGGCCCAGCACACGCCCCAGGAGACTTGGCAGCCGCCCCCAGGGCTCTAGCCTCTGGAACTCGTCCCCTTGGAAGGGGCCTGGCCCAGGTGCCAGGTTCGGCTGGTCGGCCAGCCTCCTTTGGAGAAAGCAGGCAAACAGAGCCAGGCTTGCAGTGGCCCTGGCGTGACACCTGCCACCTCAGGCAGAGGGCCTCCCGCGTGCCCTCCATGGCGGGTTTCTCCCCGGAGCCGTGGCCTGGGCACTAGGAAGGCCGGGCCTCCCCGACTCCCGGGAGGAGGGGCTAGTCCAGTTGCGCCCTGGCCCCCAAACCCTCTGGTGCCATCTGCCTGTCTCGGCACTTCTGACTCCACAGAGCCTTTCCTACATCTGGGCTGCCTGCCGTGGCAAAGTGCAGGCGTGGGGTGAGGCCATGGCTTTGTCTTTCCAGGAAGAAATGAGCCCCTGGCCGAAGCAGCAGGCCCAGGCAGCGCCTTGAGCTTGAAGCCCAGTAGGTCTGTGGCCCTCAGGGCCAGAGCAGTGCTTTCAAGGGAGGGAAGCGGCCTGCAAGCTGAGTGGGAGTGGGGGAGGGGAGGGAGACAGCTGAAGCCGAGTCCAGAAGGGCGGCGATGGAAGAGCTGCAGCTGGGTCAGAGTCTGGAGGGAGGGCGGGGCCTTCACTGAGGACCCCCTCCCAGGCCAGCCCAAGGCCCCGGCGGTCGCGCATGCGCCCTTGGCCTGTGCGGTGTGTGGGGGGTTGAACCCAAGCCCGCAGGGCTCCCGGAGCGGCCAGAGAAGGAAGGGCCCATGGAGAGGTAGGCGAGGTGGGCAGGGGGCGCCACCTTACTCTCCTCAGCTCCCTGAGGGAGAGAGAGACAGACAGAGACAGAGAGAGAGATCCCTGACCTCTGAGTCTCTGCCTCCACCGCTGGCTGGTGCCAACTCACGCGCCATCCCACTTCCAGCCATCACCCCCACGCCTGCCCCGGGGCCAGCCCCACCACAGAGAGGCCGGTTGGTTCCTGCTCACCTCTGTGCCGTCCCTTCCCGACCTGACCCCAGTGCAGGGGATAAGCTTCAGACAAGTCTTTCCATGTCCCTCTGCATGACAATAGACTTCCTCCCCTCTCCCATTCCACAGGCCCACCCGGGACATCCACCTTTGTCATTAGCTCAGGAGAGGATGCAAGATGAGAATCTCTGCTATTGTGTGGGGAGACTCAGTTTCCCGGGTTTCCCCCATGGACACATGTTCTTCAGCTGGGTCTGATTTTCTCCAGACAAGCTGTCTTGGGAAGGATTTGGCCAGCCCTAAGAACCTGAAGGGAAAGGACGGAGGGGGGTTCTCTCTCTGCCCCCAACAGCCCCGAGCTGGGTCGGTCCCTCAGACCTGGCCAGGGGCAGCCCATCCCCCGGCGCCCTTCCCCGGGGCATCCAAGGGCAGGCTCGGCGCCAGCCCCACCCCGCTCGCCACTGCCCGACCATCGTCCTCCCTCGGGGGGCCTGGGCAGGACAGGGACCCGGCTGTGGGAGGCCTCCAGATCTCAGGCCTGGCACACCGTTTACCAGGCTGCTTCCTCCTCTGACGGGGGCCCAGCACACGCCCCAGGAGACTTGGCAGCCGCCCCCAGGGCTCTAGCCTCTGGAACTCGTCCCCTTGGAAGGGGCCTGGCCCAGGTGCCAGGTTCGGCTGGTCGGCCAGCCTCCTTTGGAGAAAGCAGGCAAACCGAGCCAGGCTTGCAGTGGCCCTGGCGTGACACCTGCCACCTCAGGCAGAGGGCCTCCCGCGTGCCCTCCATGGCGGGTTTCTCCCCGGAGCCGTGGCCTGGGCACTAGGAAGGCCGGGCCTCCCCGACTCCCGGGAGGAGGGGCTAGCCCAGTTGCGCCCTGGCCCCCAAACCCTCTGGTGCCATCTGCCTGTCTCGGCACTTCTGACTCCACAGAGCCTTTCCTACATCTGGGCTGCCTGCCGTGGCAAAGTGCAGGCGTGGGGTGAGGCCATGGCTTTGTCTTTCCAGGAAGAAATGAGCCCCTGGCCGAAGCAGCAGGCCCAGGCAGAGCCTTGAGCTTGAAGCCCAGTAGGTCTGTGGCCCTCAGGGCCAGAGCAATGCTTTCAAGGGAGGGAAGCGGCCTGCAAGCTGAGTGGGAGTGGGGGAGGGGAGGGAGACAGCTGAAGCCGAGTCCAGAAGGGCGGCGATGGAAGAGCTGCAGCTGGGTCAGAGTCTGGAGGGAGGGCGGGGCCTTCACTGAGGACCCCCTCCCAGGCCAGCCCTAGGCCCCGGCGGTCGCGCATGCGCCCTTGGCCTGTGCGGTGTGTGGGGGGTTGAACCCAAGCCCGCAGGGCTCCCGGAGCGGCCAGAGAAAGAAGGGCCCATGGAGAGGTAGGCGAGGTGGGCAGGGGGCGCCACCTTACTCTCCTCAGCTCCCTGAGGGAGAGAGAGAGAGACAGAGACAGAGAGAGAGATCCCTGACCTCTGAGTCTCTGCCTCCACCGCTGGCTGGTGCCAACTCACG
This sequence comes from Diceros bicornis minor, assembly GCF_020826845.1. Lineage (NCBI taxonomy): Eukaryota > Metazoa > Chordata > Mammalia > Perissodactyla > Rhinocerotidae > Diceros > Diceros bicornis. Next base: position 106,305 of record NW_026691400.1, on the reverse strand, counting down.
CGCCATCCCACTTCCAGCCATCACCCCCACGCCTGCCCCGGGGCCAGCCCCACCACAGAGAGGCCGGTTGGTTCCTGCTCACCTCTGTGCCGTCCCTTCCCGACCTGACCCCAGTGCAGGGGATAAGCTTCAGACAAGTCTTTCCATGTCCCTCTGCATGACAATAGACTTCCTCCCCTCTCGCATTCCACAGGCCCACCCGGGACATCCAGCTTTGTCATTAGCTCAGGAGAGGATGCAAGATGAGAATCTCTGCTACTGTGTGGGGAGACTCAGTTTCCCGGGTTTCCCCCATGGACACATGTTCTTCAGCTGGGTCTGATTTTCTCCAGACAAGCTGTCTTGGGAAGGATTTGGCCAGCCCTAAGAACCTGAAGGGAAAGGACGGAGGGGGGTTCTCTCTCTGCCCCCGACAGCCCCGAGCTGGGTCGGTCCCTCAGACCTGGCCAGGGGCAGCCCATCCCCCGGCGCCCTTCCCCGGGGCATCCAAGGGCAGGCTCGGCGCCAGCCCCACCCCGCTCGCCACTGCCCGACCATCGTCCTCCCTCGGGGGGCCTGGGCAGGACAGGGACCCGGCTGTGGGAGGCCTCCAGATCTCAGGCCTGGCACACCGTTTACCAGGCTGCTTCCTCCTCTGACGGGGTCCCAGCACACGCCCCAGGAGACTTGGCAGCCGCCCCCAGGGCTCTAGCCTCTGGAACTCGTCCCCTTGGAAGGGGCCTGGCCCAGGTGCCAGGTTCGGCTGGTCGGCCAGCCTCCTTTGGAGAAAGCAGGCAAACAGAGCCAGGCTTGCAGTGGCCCTGGCGTGACACCTGCCACCTCAGGCAGAGGGCCTCCCGCGTGCCCTCCATGGCGGGTTTCTCCCCGGAGCCGTGGCCTGGGCACTAGGAAGGCCGGGCCTCCCCGACTCCCGGGAGGAGGGGCTAGTCCAGTTGCGCCCTGGCCCCCAAACCCTCTGGTGCCATCTGCCTGTCTCGGCACTTCTGACTCCACAGAGCCTTTCCTACATCTGGGCTGCCTGCCGTGGCAAAGTGCAGGCGTGGGGTGAGGCCATGGCTTTGTCTTTCCAGGAAGAAATGAGCCCCTGGCCGAAGCAGCAGGCCCAGGCAGAGCCTTGAGCTTGAAGCCCAGTAGGTCTGTGGCCCTCAGGGCCAGAGCAATGCTTTCAAGGGAGGGAAGCGGCCTGCAAGCTGAGTGGGAGTGGGGGAGGGGAGGGAGACAGCTGAAGCCGAGTCCAGAAGGGCGGCGATGGAAGAGCTGCAGCTGGGTCAGAGTCTGGAGGGAGGGCGGGGCCTTCACTGAGGACCCCCTCCCAGGCCAGCCCTAGGCCCCGGCGGTCGCGCATGCGCCCTTGGCCTGTGCGGTGTGTGGGGGGTTGAACCCAAGCCCGCAGGGCTCCCGGAGCGGCCAGAGAAAGAAGGGCCCATGGAGAGGTAGGCGAGGTGGGCAGGGGGCGCCACCTTACTCTCCTCAGCTCCCTGAGGGAGAGAGAGAGAGACAGAGACAGAGAGAGAGATCCCTGACCTCTGAGTCTCTGCCTCCACCGCTGGCTGGTGCCAACTCACGCGCCATCCCACTTCCAGCCATCACCCTGACGCCTGCCCCGGGGCCAGCCCCACCACAGAGAGGCCGGTTGGTTTCTGCTCACCTCTGTGCCGTCCCTTCCCGACCTGACCCCAGTGCAGGGGATAAGCTTCAGACAAGTCTTTCCATGTCCCTCTGCATGACAATAGACTTCCTCCCCTCTCGCATTCCACAGGCCCACCCGGGACATCCACCTTTGTCATTAGCTCAGGAGAGGATGCAAGATGAGAATCTCTGCTACTGTGTGGGGAGACTCAGTTTCCCGGGTTTCCCCCATGGACACATGTTCTTCAGCTGGGTCTGATTTTCTCCAGACAAGCTGTCTTGGGAAGGATTTGGCCAGCCCTAAGAACCTGAAGGGAAAGGACGGAGGGGGGTTCTCTCTCTGCCCCCGACAGCCCCGAGCTGGGTCGGTCCCTCAGACCTGGCCAGGGGCAGCCCATCCCCCGGCGCCCTTCCCCGGGGCATCCAAGGGCAGGCTCGGCGCCAGCCCCACCCCGCTCGCCACTGCCCGACCATCGTCCTCCCTCGGGGGGCCTGGGCAGGACAGGGACCCGGCTGTGGGAGGCCTCCAGATCTCAGGCCTGGCACACCGTTTACCAGGCTGCTTCCTCCTCTGACGGGGGCCCAGCACACGCCCCAGGAGACTTGGCAGCCGCCCCCAGGGCTCTAGCCTCTGGAACTCGTCCCCTTGGAAGGGGCCTGGCCCAGGTGCCAGGTTCGGCTGGTCGGCCAGCCTCCTTTGGAGAAAGCAGGCAAACAGAGCCAGGCTTGCAGTGGCCCTGGCGTGACACCTGCCACCTCAGGCAGAGGGCCTCCCGCGTGCCCTCCATGGCGGGTTTCTCCCCGGAGCCGTGGCCTGGGCACTAGGAAGGCCGGGCCTCCCCGACTCCCGGGAGGAGGGGCTAGTCCAGTTGCGCCCTGGCCCCCAAACCCTCTGGTGCCATCTGCCTGTCTCGGCACTTCTGACTCCACAGAGCCTTTCCTACATCTGGGCTGCCTGCCGTGGCAAAGTGCAGGCGTGGGGTGAGGCCATGGCTTTGTCTTTCCAGGAAGAAATGAGCCCCTGGCCGAAGCAGCAGGCCCAGGCAGCGCCTTGAGCTTGAAGCCCAGTAGGTCTGTGGCCCTCAGGGCCAGAGCAGTGCTTTCAAGGGAGGGAAGCGGCCTGCAAGCTGAGTGGGAGTGGGGGAGGGGAGGGAGACAGCTGAAGCCGAGTCCAGAAGGGCGGCGATGGAAGAGCTGCAGCTGGGTCAGAGTCTGGAGGGAGGGCGGGGCCTTCACTGAGGACCCCCTCCCAGGCCAGCCCAAGGCCCCGGCGGTCGCGCATGCGCCCTTGGCCTGTGCGGTGTGTGGGGGGTTGAACCCAAGCCCGCAGGGCTCCCGGAGCGGCCAGAGAAGGAAGGGCCCATGGAGAGGTAGGCGAGGTGGGCAGGGGGCGCCACCTTACTCTCCTCAGCTCCCTGAGGGAGAGAGAGAGAGACAGAGACAGAGAGAGAGATCCCTGACCTCTGAGTCTCTGCCTCCACCGCTGGCTGGTGCCAACTCACGCGCCATCCCACTTCCAGCCATCACCCCCACGCCTGCCCCGGGGCCAGCCCCACCACAGAGAGGCCGGTTGGTTCCTGCTCACCTCTGTGCCGTCCCTTCCCGACCTGACCCCAGTGCAGGGGATAAGCTTCAGACAAGTCTTTCCATGTCCCTCTGCATGACAATAGACTTCCTCCCCTCTCCCATTCCACAGGCCCACCCGGGACATCCACCTTTGTCATTAGCTCAGGAGAGGATGCAAGATGAGAATCTCTGCTATTGTGTGGGGAGACTCAGTTTCCCGGGTTTCCCCCATGGACACATGTTCTTCAGCTGGGTCTGATTTTCTCCAGACAAGCTGTCTTGGGAAGGATTTGGCCAGCCCTAAGAACCTGAAGGGAAAGGACGGAGGGGGGTTCTCTCTCTGCCCCCAACAGCCCCGAGCTGGGTCGGTCCCTCAGACCTGGCCAGGGGCAGCCCATCCCCCGGCGCCCTTCCCCGGGGCATCCAAGGGCAGGCTCGGCGCCAGCCCCACCCCGCTCGCCACTGCCCGACCATCGTCCTCCCTCGGGGGGCCTGGGCAGGACAGGGACCCGGCTGTGGGAGGCCTCCAGATCTCAGGCCTGGCACACCGTTTACCAGGCTGCTTCCTCCTCTGACGGGGGCCCAGCACACGCCCCAGGAGACTTGGCAGCCGCCCCCAGGGCTCTAGCCTCTGGAACTCGTCCCCTTGGAAGGGGCCTGGCCCAGGTGCCAGGTTCGGCTGGTCGGCCAGCCTCCTTTGGAGAAAGCAGGCAAACCGAGCCAGGCTTGCAGTGGCCCTGGCGTGACACCTGCCACCTCAGGCAGAGGGCCTCCCGCGTGCCCTCCATGGCGGGTTTCTCCCCGGAGCCGTGGCCTGGGCACTAGGAAGGCCGGGCCTCCCCGACTCCCGGGAGGAGGGGCTAGCCCAGTTGCGCCCTGGCCCCCAAACCCTCTGGTGCCATCTGCCTGTCTCGGCACTTCTGACTCCACAGAGCCTTTCCTACATCTGGGCTGCCTGCCGTGGCAAAGTGCAGGCGTGGGGTGAGGCCATGGCTTTGTCTTTCCAGGAAGAAATGAGCCCCTGGCCGAAGCAGCAGGCCCAGGCAGAGCCTTGAGCTTGAAGCCCAGTAGGTCTGTGGCCCTCAGGGCCAGAGCAATGCTTTCAAGGGAGGGAAGCGGCCTGCAAGCTGAGTGGGAGTGGGGGAGGGGAGGGAGACAGCTGAAGCCGAGTCCAGAAGGGCGGCGATGGAAGAGCTGCAGCTGGGTCAGAGTCTGGAGGGAGGGCGGGGCCTTCACTGAGGACCCCCTCCCAGGCCAGCCCTAGGCCCCGGCGGTCGCGCATGCGCCCTTGGCCTGTGCGGTGTGTGGGGGGTTGAACCCAAGCCCGCAGGGCTCCCGGAGCGGCCAGAGAAAGAAGGGCCCATGGAGAGGTAGGCGAGGTGGGCAGGGGGCGCCACCTTACTCTCCTCAGCTCCCTGAGGGAGAGAGAGAGAGACAGAGACAGAGAGAGAGATCCCTGACCTCTGAGTCTCTGCCTCCACCGCTGGCTGGTGCCAACTCACGCGCCATCCCACTTCCAGCCATCACCCCCACGCCTGCCCCGGGGCCAGCCCCACCACAGAGAGGCCGGTTGGTTCCTGCTCACCTCTGTGCCGTCCCTTCCCGACCTGACCCCAGTGCAGGGGATAAGCTTCAGACAAGTCTTTCCATGTCCCTCTGCATGACAATAGACTTCCTCCCCTCTCGCATTCCACAGGCCCACCCGGGACATCCAGCTTTGTCATTAGCTCAGGAGAGGATGCAAGATGAGAATCTCTGCTACTGTGTGGGGAGACTCAGTTTCCCGGGTTTCCCCCATGGACACATGTTCTTCAGCTGGGTCTGATTTTCTCCAGACAAGCTGTCTTGGGAAGGATTTGGCCAGCCCTAAGAACCTGAAGGGAAAGGACGGAGGGGGGTTCTCTCTCTGCCCCCGACAGCCCCGAGCTGGGTCGGTCCCTCAGACCTGGCCAGGGGCAGCCCATCCCCCGGCGCCCTTCCCCGGGGCATCCAAGGGCAGGCTCGGCGCCAGCCCCACCCCGCTCGCCACTGCCCGACCATCGTCCTCCCTCGGGGGGCCTGGGCAGGACAGGGACCCGGCTGTGGGAGGCCTCCAGATCTCAGGCCTGGCACACCGTTTACCAGGCTGCTTCCTCCTCTGACGGGGTCCCAGCACACGCCCCAGGAGACTTGGCAGCCGCCCCCAGGGCTCTAGCCTCTGGAACTCGTCCCCTTGGAAGGGGCCTGGCCCAGGTGCCAGGTTCGGCTGGTCGGCCAGCCTCCTTTGGAGAAAGCAGGCAAACAGAGCCAGGCTTGCAGTGGCCCTGGCGTGACACCTGCCACCTCAGGCAGAGGGCCTCCCGCGTGCCCTCCATGGCGGGTTTCTCCCCGGAGCCGTGGCCTGGGCACTAGGAAGGCCGGGCCTCCCCGACTCCCGGGAGGAGGGGCTAGTCCAGTTGCGCCCTGGCCCCCAAACCCTCTGGTGCCATCTGCCTGTCTCGGCACTTCTGACTCCACAGAGCCTTTCCTACATCTGGGCTGCCTGCCGTGGCAAAGTGCAGGCGTGGGGTGAGGCCATGGCTTTGTCTTTCCAGGAAGAAATGAGCCCCTGGCCGAAGCAGCAGGCCCAGGCAGAGCCTTGAGCTTGAAGCCCAGTAGGTCTGTGGCCCTCAGGGCCAGAGCAATGCTTTCAAGGGAGGGAAGCGGCCTGCAAGCTGAGTGGGAGTGGGGGAGGGGAGGGAGACAGCTGAAGCCGAGTCCAGAAGGGCGGCGATGGAAGAGCTGCAGCTGGGTCAGAGTCTGGAGGGAGGGCGGGGCCTTCACTGAGGACCCCCTCCCAGGCCAGCCCAAGGCCCCGGCGGTCGCGCATGCGCCCTTGGCCTGTGCGGTGTGTGGGGGGTTGAACCCAAGCCCGCAGGGCTCCCGGAGCGGCCAGAGAAGGAAGGGCCCATGGAGAGGTAGGCGAGGTGGGCAGGGGGCGCCACCTTACTCTCCTCAGCTCCCTGAGGGAGAGAGAGAGAGACAGAGACAGAGAGAGAGATCCCTGACCTCTGAGTCTCTGCCTCCACCGCTGGCTGGTGCCAACTCACGCGCCATCCCACTTCCAGCCATCACCCCCACGCCTGCCCCGGGGCCAGCCCCACCACAGAGAGGCTGGTTGGTTCCTGCTCACCTCTGTGCCGTCCCTTCCCGACCTGACCCCAGTGCAGGGGATAAGCTTCAGACAAGTCTTTCCATGTCCCTCTGCATGACAATAGACTTCCTCCCCTCTCCCATTCCACAGGCCCACCCGGGACATCCACCTTTGTCATTAGCTCAGGAGAGGATGCAAGATGAGAATCTCTGCTATTGTGTGGGGAGACTCAGTTTCCCGGGTTTCCCCCATGGACACATGTTCTTCAGCTGGGTCTGATTTTCTCCAGACAAGCTGTCTTGGGAAGGATTTGGCCAGCCCTAAGAACCTGAAGGGAAAGGACGGAGGGGGGTTCTCTCTCTGCCCCCGACAGCCCCGAGCTGGGTCGGTCCCTCAGACCTGGCCAGGGGCAGCCCATCCCCCGGCGCCCTTCCCCGGGGCATCCAAGGGCAGGCTCGGCGCCAGCCCCACCCCGCTCGCCACTGCCCGACCATCGTCCTCCCTCGGGGGGCCTGGGCAGGACAGGGACCCGGCTGTGGGAGGCCTCCAGATCTCAGGCCTGGCACACCGTTTACCAGGCTGCTTCCTCCTCTGACGGGGGCCCAGCACACGCCCCAGGAGACTTGGCAGCCGCCCCCAGGGCTCTAGCCTCTGGAACTCGTCCCCTTGGAAGGGGCCTGGCCCAGGTGCCAGGTTCGGCTGGTCGGCCAGCCTCCTTTGGAGAAAGCAGGCAAACAGAGCCAGGCTTGCAGTGGCCCTGGCGTGACACCTGCCACCTCAGGCAGAGGGCCTCCCGCGTGCCCTCCATGGCGGGTTTCTCCCCGGAGCCGTGGCCTGGGCACTAGGAAGGCCGGGCCTCCCCGACTCCCGGGAGGAGGGGCTAGTCCAGTTGCGCCCTGGCCCCCAAACCCTCTGGTGCCATCTGCCTGTCTCGGCACTTCTGACTCCACAGAGCCTTTCCTACATCTGGGCTGCCTGCCGTGGCAAAGTGCAGGCGTGGGGTGAGGCCATGGCTTTGTCTTTCCAGGAAGAAATGAGCCCCTGGCCGAAGCAGCAGGCCCAGGCAGAGCCTTGAGCTTGAAGCCCAGTAGGTCTGTGGCCCTCAGGGCCAGAGCAATGCTTTCAAGGGAGGGAAGCGGCCTGCAAGCTGAGTGGGAGTGGGGGAGGGGAGGGAGACAGCTGAAGCCGAGTCCAGAAGGGCGGCGATGGAAGAGCTGCAGCTGGGTCAGAGTCTGGAGGGAGGGCGGGGCCTTCACTGAGGACCCCCTCCCAGGCCAGCCCAAGGCCCCGGCGGTCGCGCATGCGCCCTTGGCCTGTGCGGTGTGTGGGGGGTTGAACCCAAGCCCGCAGGGCTCCCGGAGCGGCCAGAGAAGGAAGGGCCCATGGAGAGGTAGGCGAGGTGGGCAGGGGGCGCCACCTTACTCTCCTCAGCTCCCTGAGGGAGAGAGAGAGAGACAGAGACAGAGAGAGAGATCCCTGACCTCTGAGTCTCTGCCTCCACCGCTGGCTGGTGCCAACTCACGCGCCATCCCACTTCCAGCCATCACCCCCACGCCTGCCCCGGGGCCAGCCCCACCACAGAGAGGCTGGTTGGTTCCTGCTCACCTCTGTGCCGTCCCTTCCCGACCTGACCCCAGTGCAGGGGATAAGCTTCAGACAAGTCTTTCCATGTCCCTCTGCATGACAATAGACTTCCTCCCCTCTCCCATTCCACAGGCCCACCCGGGACATCCACCTTTGTCATTAGCTCAGGAGAGGATGCAAGATGAGAATCTCTGCTATTGTGTGGGGAGACTCAGTTTCCCGGGTTTCCCCCATGGACACATGTTCTTCAGCTGGGTCTGATTTTCTCCAGACAAGCTGTCTTGGGAAGGATTTGGCCAGCCCTAAGAACCTGAAGGGAAAGGACGGAGGGGGGTTCTCTCTCTGCCCCCGACAGCCCCGAGCTGGGTCGGTCCCTCAGACCTGGCCAGGGGCAGCCCATCCCCCGGCGCCCTTCCCCGGGGCATCCAAGGGCAGGCTCGGCGCCAGCCCCACCCCGCTCGCCACTGCCCGACCATCGTCCTCCCTCGGGGGGCCTGGGCAGGACAGGGACCCGGCTGTGGGAGGCCTCCAGATCTCAGGCCTGGCACACCGTTTACCAGGCTGCTTCCTCCTCTGACGGGGGCCCAGCACACGCCCCAGGAGACTTGGCAGCCGCCCCCAGGGCTCTAGCCTCTGGAACTCGTCCCCTTGGAAGGGGCCTGGCCCAGGTGCCAGGTTCGGCTGGTCGGCCAGCCTCCTTTGGAGAAAGCAGGCAAACCGAGCCAGGCTTGCAGTGGCCCTGGCGTGACACCTGCCACCTCAGGCAGAGGGCCTCCCGCGTGCCCTCCATGGCGGGTTTCTCCCCGGAGCCGTGGCCTGGGCACTAGGAAGGCCGGGCCTCCCCGACTCCCGGGAGGAGGGGCTAGCCCAGTTGCGCCCTGGCCCCCAAACCCTCTGGTGCCATCTGCCTGTCTCGGCACTTCTGACTCCACAGAGCCTTTCCTACATCTGGGCTGCCTGCCGTGGCAAAGTGCAGGCGTGGGGTGAGGCCATGGCTTTGTCTTTCCAGGAAGAAATGAGCCCCTGGCCGAAGCAGCAGGCCCAGGCAGAGCCTTGAGCTTGAAGCCCAGTAGGTCTGTGGCCCTCAGGGCCAGAGCAATGCTTTCAAGGGAGGGAAGCGGCCTGCAAGCTGAGTGGGAGTGGGGGAGGGGAGGGAGACAGCTGAAGCCGAGTCCAGAAGGGCGGCGATGGAAGAGCTGCAGCTGGGTCAGAGTCTGGAGGGAGGGCGGGGCCTTCACTGAGGACCCCCTCCCAGGCCAGCCCTAGGCCCCGGCGGTCGCGCATGCGCCCTTGGCCTGTGCGGTGTGTGGGGGGTTGAACCCAAGCCCGCAGGGCTCCCGGAGCGGCCAGAGAAAGAAGGGCCCATGGAGAGGTAGGCGAGGTGGGCAGGGGGCGCCACCTTACTCTCCTCAGCTCCCTGAGGGAGAGAGAGAGAGACAGAGACAGAGAGAGAGATCCCTGACCTCTGAGTCTCTGCCTCCACCGCTGGCTGGTGCCAACTCACGCGCCATCCCACTTCCAGCCATCACCCCGACGCCTGCCCCGGGGCCAGCCCCACCACAGAGAGGCCGGTTGGTTCCTGCTCACCTCTGTGCCGTCCCTTCCCGACCTGACCCCAGTGCAGGGGATAAGCTTCAGACAAGTCTTTCCATGTCCCTCTGCATGACAATAGACTTCCTCCCCTCTCCCATTCCACAGGCCCACCCGGGACATCCACCTTTGTCATTAGCTCAGGAGAGGATGCAAGATGAGAATCTCTGCTATTGTGTGGGGAGACTCAGTTTCCCGGGTTTCCCCCATGGACACATGTTCTTCAGCTGGGTCTGATTTTCTCCAGACAAGCTGTCTTGGGAAGGATTTGGCCAGCCCTAAGAACCTGAAGGGAAAGGACGGAGGGGGGTTCTCTCTCTGCCCCCGACAGCCCCGAGCTGGGTCGGTCCCTCAGACCTGGCCAGGGGCAGCCCATCCCCCGGCGCCCTTCCCCGGGGCATCCAAGGGCAGGCTCAGCGCCAGCCCCACCCCGCTCGCCACTGCCCGACCATCGTCCTCCCTCGGGGGGCCTGGGCAGGACAGGGACCCGGCTGTGGGAGGCCTCCAGATCTCAGGCCTGGCACACCGTTTACCAGGCTGCTTCCTCCTCTGACGGGGGCCCAGCACACGCCCCAGGAGACTTGGCAGCCGCCCCCAGGGCTCTAGCCTCTGGAACTCGTCCCCTTGGAAGGGGCCTGGCCCAGGTGCCAGGTTCGGCTGGTCGGCCAGCCTCCTTTGGAGAAAGCAGGCAAACCGAGCCAGGCTTGCAGTGGCCCTGGCGTGACACCTGCCACCTCAGGCAGAGGGCCTCCCGCGTGCCCTCCATGGCGGGTTTCTCCCCGGAGCCGTGGCCTGGGCACTAGGAAGGCCGGGCCTCCCCGACTCCCGGGAGGAGGGGCTAGCCCAGTTGCGCCCTGGCCCCCAAACCCTCTGGTGCCATCTGCCTGTCTCGGCACTTCTGACTCCACAGAGCCTTTCCTACATCTGGGCTGCCTGCCGTGGCAAAGTGCAGGCGTGGGGTGAGGCCATGGCTTTGTCTTTCCAGGAAGAAATGAGCCCCTGGCCGAAGCAGCAGGCCCAGGCAGAGCCTTGAGCTTGAAGCCCAGTAGGTCTGTGGCCCTCAGGGCCAGAGCAATGCTTTCAAGGGAGGGAAGCGGCCTGCAAGCTGAGTGGGAGTGGGGGAGGGGAGGGAGACAGCTGAAGCCGAGTCCAGAAGGGCGGCGATGGAAGAGCTGCAGCTGGGTCAGAGTCTGGAGGGAGGGCGGGGCCTTCACTGAGGACCCCCTCCCAGGCCAGCCCAAGGCCCCGGCGGTCGCGCATGCGCCCTTGGCCTGTGCGGTGTGTGGGGGGTTGAACCCAAGCCCGCAGGGCTCCCGGAGCGGCCAGAGAAGGAAGGGCCCATGGAGAGGTAGGCGAGGTGGGCAGGGGGCGCCACCTTACTCTCCTCAGCTCCCTGAGGGAGAGAGAGAGAGACAGATACAGAGAGAGAGATCCCTGACCTCTGAGTCTCTGCCTCCACCGCTGGCTGGTGCCAACTCACGCGCCATCCCACTTCCAGCCATCACCCCCACGCCTGCCCCGGGGCCAGCCCCACCACAGAGAGGCCGGTTGGTTCCTGCTCACCTCTGTGCCGTCCCTTCCCGACCTGACCCCAGTGCAGGGGATAAGCTTCAGACAAGTCTTTCCATGTCCCTCTGCATGACAATAGACTTCCTCCCCTCTCCCATTCCACAGGCCCACCCGGGACATCCACCTTTGTCATTAGCTCAGGAGAGGATGCAAGATGAGAATCTCTGCTATTGTGTGGGGAGACTCAGTTTCCCGGGTTTCCCCCATGGACACATGTTCTTCAGCTGGGTCTGATTTTCTCCAGACAAGCTGTCTTGGGAAGGATTTGGCCAGCCCTAAGAACCTGAAGGGAAAGGACGGAGGGGGGTTCTCTCTCTGCCCCCGACAGCCCCGAGCTGGGTCGGTCCCTCAGACCTGGCCAGGGGCAGCCCATCCCCCGGCGCCCTTCCCCGGGGCATCCAAGGGCAGGCTCGGCGCCAGCCCCACCCCGCTCGCCACTGCCCGACCATCGTCCTCCCTCGGGGGGCCTGGGCAGGACAGGGACCCGGCTGTGGGAGGCCTCCAGATCTCAGGCCTGGCACACCGTTTACCAGGCTGCTTCCTCCTCTGACGGGGGCCCAGCACACGCCCCAGGAGACTTGGCAGCCGCCCCCAGGGCTCTAGCCTCTGGAACTCGTCCCCTTGGAAGGGGCCTGGCCCAGGTGCCAGGTTCGGCTGGTCGGCCAGCCTCCTTTGGAGAAAGCAGGCAAACCGAGCCAGGCTTGCAGTGGCCCTGGCGTGACACCTGCCACCTCAGGCAGAGGGCCTCCCGCGTGCCCTCCATGGCGGGTTTCTCCCCGGAGCCGTGGCCTGGGCACTAGGAAGGCCGGGCCTCCCCGACTCCCGGGAGGAGGGGCTAGCCCAGTTGCGCCCTGGCCCCCAAACCCTCTGGTGCCATCTGCCTGTCTCGGCACTTCTGACTCCACAGAGCCTTTCCTACATCTGGGCTGCCTGCCGTGGCAAAGTGCAGGCGTGGGGTGAGGCCATGGCTTTGTCTTTCCAGGAAGAAATGAGCCCCTGGCCGAAGCAGCAGGCCCAGGCAGAGCCTTGAGCTTGAAGCCCAGTAGGTCTGTGGCCCTCAGGGCCAGAGCAATGCTTTCAAGGGAGGGAAGCGGCCTGCAAGCTGAGTGGGAGTGGGGGAGGGGAGGGAGACAGCTGAAGCCGAGTCCAGAAGGGCGGCGATGGAAGAGCTGCAGCTGGGTCAGAGTCTGGAGGGAGGGCGGGGCCTTCACTGAGGACCCCCTCCCAGGCCAGCCCTAGGCCCCGGCGGTCGCGCATGCGCCCTTGGCCTGTGCGGTGTGTGGGGGGTTGAACCCAAGCCCGCAGGGCTCCCGGAGCGGCCAGAGAAAGAAGGGCCCATGGAGAGGTAGGCGAGGTGGGCAGGGGGCGCCACCTTACTCTCCTCAGCTCCCTGAGGGAGAGAGAGAGAGACAGAGACAGAGAGAGAGATCCCTGACCTCTGAGTCTCTGCCTCCACCGCTGGCTGGTGCCAACTCACGCGCCATCCCACTTCCAGCCATCACCCCCACGCCTGCCCCGGGGCCAGCCCCACCACAGAGAGGCCGGTTGGTTCCTGCTCACCTCTGTGCCGTCCCTTCCCGACCTGACCCCAGTGCAGGGGATAAGCTTCAGACAAGTCTTTCCATGTCCCTCTGCATGACAATAGACTTCCTCCCCTCTCGCATTCCACAGGCCCACCCGGGACATCCACCTTTGTCATTAGCTCAGGAGAGGATGCAAGATGAGAATCTCTGCTATTGTGTGGGGAGACTCAGTTTCCCGGGTTTCCCCCATGGACACATGTTCTTCAGCTGGGTCTGATTTTCTCCAGACAAGCTGTCTTGGGAAGGATTTGGCCAGCCCTAAGAACCTGAAGGGAAAGGACGGAGGGGGGTTCTCTCTCTGCCCCCGACAGCCCCGAGCTGGGTCGGTCCCTCAGACCTGGCCAGGGGCAGCCCATCCCCCGGCGCCCTTCCCCGGGGCATCCAAGGGCAGGCTCGGCGCCAGCCCCACCCCGGTCGCCACTGCCCGACCATCGTCCTCCCTCGGGGGGCCTGGGCAGGACAGGGACCCGGCTGTGGGAGGCCTCCAGATCTCAGGCCTGGCACACCGTTTACCAGGCTGCTTCCTCCTCTGACGGGGGCCCAGCACACGCCCCAGGAGACTTGGCAGCCGCCCCCAGGGCTCTAGCCTCTGGAACTCGTCCCCTTGGAAGGGGCCTGGCCCAGGTGCCAGGTTCGGCTGGTCGGCCAGCCTCCTTTGGAGAAAGCAGGCAAACCGAGCCAGGCTTGCAGTGGCCCTGGCGTGACACCTGCCACCTCAGGCAGAGGGCCTCCCGCGTGCCCTCCATGGCGGGTTTCTCCCCGGAGCCGTGGCCTGGGCACTAGGAAGGCCGGGCCTCCCCGACTCCCGGGAGGAGGGGCTAGCCCAGTTGCGCCCTGGCCCCCAAACCCTCTGGTGCCATCTGCCTGTCTCGGCACTTCTGACTCCACAGAGCCTTTCCTACATCTGGGCTGCCTGCCGTGGCAAAGTGCAGGCGTGGGGTGAGGCCATGGCTTTGTCTTTCCAGGTAGAAATGAGCCCCTGGCCGAAGCAGCAGGCCCAGGCAGAGCCTTGAGCTTGAAGCCCAGTAGGTCTGTGGCCCTCAGGGCCAGAGCAATGCTTTCAAGGGAGGGAAGCGGCCTGCAAGCTGAGTGGGAGTGGGGGAGGGGAGGGAGACAGCTGAAGCCGAGTCCAGAAGGGCGGCGATGGAAGAGCTGCAGCTGGGTCAGAGTCTGGAGGGAGGGCGGGGCCTTCACTGAGGACCCCCTCCCAGGCCAGCCCTAGGCCCCGGCGGTCGCGCATGCGCCCTTGGCCTGTGCGGTGTGTGGGGGGTTGAACCCAAGCCCGCAGGGCTCCCGGAGCGGCCAGAGAAAGAAGGGCCCATGGAGAGGTAGGCGAGGTGGGCAGGGGGCGCCACCTTACTCTCCTCAGCTCCCTGAGGGAGAGAGAGAGAGACAGAGACAGAGAGAGAGATCCCTGACCTCTGAGTCTCTGCCTCCACCGCTGGCTGGTGCCAACTCACGCGCCATCCCACTTCCAGCCATCACCCCCACGCCTGCCCCGGGGCCAGCCCCACCACAGAGAGGCCGGTTGGTTCCTGCTCACCTCTGTGCCGTCCCTTCCCGACCTGACCCCAGTGCAGGGGATAAGCTTCAGACAAGTCTTTCCATGTCCCTCTGCATGACAATAGACTTCCTCCCCTCTCCCATTCCACAGGCCCACCCGGGACATCCACCTTTGTCATTAGCTCAGGAGAGGATGCAAGATGAGAATCTCTGCTATTGTGTGGGGAGACTCAGTTTCCCGGGTTTCCCCCATGGACACATGTTCTTCAGCTGGGTCTGATTTTCTCCAGACAAGCTGTCTTGGGAAGGATTTGGCCAGCCCTAAGAACCTGAAGGGAAAGGACGGAGGGGGGTTCTCTCTCTGCCCCCGACAGCCCCTAGCTGGGTCGGTCCCTCAGACCTGGCCAGGGGCAGCCCATCCCCCGGCGCCCTTCCCCGGGGCATCCAAGGGCAGGCTCGGCGCCAGCCCCACCCCGGTCGCCACTGCCCGACCATCGTCCTCCCTCGGGGGGCCTGGGCAGGACAGGGACCCGGCTGTGGGAGGCCTCCAGATCTCAGGCCTGGCACACCGTTTACCAGGCTGCTTCCTCCTCTGACGGGGGCCCAGCACACGCCCCAGGAGACTTGGCAGCCGCCCCCAGGGCTCTAGCCTCTGGAACTCGTCCCCTTGGAAGGGGCCTGGCCCAGGTGCCAGGTTCGGCTGGTCGGCCAGCCTCCTTTGGAGAAAGCAGGCAAACCGAGCCAGGCTTGCAGTGGCCCTGGCGTGACACCTGCCACCTCAGGCAGAGGGCCTCCCGCGTGCCCTCCATGGCGGGTTTCTCCCCGGAGCCGTGGCCTGGGCACTAGGAAGGCCGGGCCTCCCCGACTCCCGGGAGGAGGGGCTAGCCCAGTTGCGCCCTGGCCCCCAAACCCTCTGGTGCCATCTGCCTGTCTCGGCACTTCTGACTCCACAGAGCCTTTCCTACATCTGGGCTGCCTGCCGTGGCAAAGTGCAGGCGTGGGGTGAGGCCATGGCTTTGTCTTTCCAGGTAGAAATGAGCCCCTGGCCGAAGCAGCAGGCCCAGGCAGAGCCTTGAGCTTGAAGCCCAGTAGGTCTGTGGCCCTCAGGGCCAGAGCAATGCTTTCAAGGGAGGGAAGCGGCCTGCAAGCTGAGTGGGAGTGGGGGAGGGGAGGGAGACAGCTGAAGCCGAGTCCAGAAGGGCGGCGATGGAAGAGCTGCAGCTGGGTCAGAGTCTGGAGGGAGGGCGGGGCCTTCACTGAGGACCCCCTCCCAGGCCAGCCCTAGGCCCCGGCGGTCGCGCATGCGCCCTTGGCCTGTGCGGTGTGTGGGGGGTTGAACCCAAGCCCGCAGGGCTCCCGGAGCGGCCAGAGAAAGAAGGGCCCATGGAGAGGTAGGCGAGGTGGGCAGGGGGCGCCACCTTACTCTCCTCAGCTCCCTGAGGGAGAGAGAGAGAGACAGAGACAGAGAGAGAGATCCCTGACCTCTGAGTCTCTGCCTCCACCGCTGGCTGGTGCCAACTCACGCGCCATCCCACTTCCAGCCATCACCCCCACGCCTGCCCCGGGGCCAGCCCCACCACAGAGAGGCCGGTTGGTTCCTGCTCACCTCTGTGCCGTCCCTTCCCGACCTGACCCCAGTGCAGGGGATAAGCTTCAGACAAGTCTTTCCATGTCCCTCTGCATGACAATAGACTTCCTCCCCTCTCCCATTCCACAGGCCCACCCGGGACATCCACCTTTGTCATTAGCTCAGGAGAGGATGCAAGATGAGAATCTCTGCTATTGTGTGGGGAGACTCAGTTTCCCGGGTTTCCCCCATGGACACATGTTCTTCAGCTGGGTCTGATTTTCTCCAGACAAGCTGTCTTGGGAAGGATTTGGCCAGCCCTAAGAACCTGAAGGGAAAGGACGGAGGGGGGTTCTCTCTCTGCCCCCGACAGCCCCTAGCTGGGTCGGTCCCTCAGACCTGGCCAGGGGCAGCCCATCCCCCGGCGCCCTTCCCCGGGGCATCCAAGGGCAGGCTCGGCGCCAGCCCCACCCCGGTCGCCACTGCCCGACCATCGTCCTCCCTCGGGGGGCCTGGGCAGGACAGGGACCCGGCTGTGGGAGGCCTCCAGATCTCAGGCCTGGCACACCGTTTACCAGGCTGCTTCCTCCTCTGACGGGGGCCCAGCACACGCCCCAGGAGACTTGGCAGCCGCCCCCAGGGCTCTAGCCTCTGGAACTCGTCCCCTTGGAAGGGGCCTGGCCCAGGTGCCAGGTTCGGCTGGTCGGCCAGCCTCCTTTGGAGAAAGCAGGCAAACCGAGCCAGGCTTGCAGTGGCCCTGGCGTGACACCTGCCACCTCAGGCAGAGGGCCTCCCGCGTGCCCTCCATGGCGGGTTTCTCCCCGGAGCCGTGGCCTGGGCACTAGGAAGGCCGGGCCTCCCCGACTCCCGGGAGGAGGGGCTAGCCCAGTTGCGCCCTGGCCCCCAAACCCTCTGGTGCCATCTGCCTGTCTCGGCACTTCTGACTCCACAGAGCCTTTCCTACATCTGGGCTGCCTGCCGTGGCAAAGTGCAGGCGTGGGGTGATGCCATGGCTTTGTCTTTCCAGGAAGAAATGAGCCCCTGGCCGAAGCAGCAGGCCCAGGCAGAGCCTTGAGCTTGAAGCCCAGTAGGTCTGTGGCCCTCAGGGCCAGAGCAATGCTTTCAAGGGAGGGAAGCGGCCTGCAAGCTGAGTGGGAGTGGGGGAGGGGAGGGAGACAGCTGAAGCCGAGTCCAGAAGGGCGGCGATGGAAGAGCTGCAGCTGGGTCAGAGTCTGGAGGGAGGGCGGGGCCTTCACTGAGGACCCCCTCCCAGGCCAGCCCTAGGCCCCGGCGGTCGCGCATGCGCCCTTGGCCTGTGCGGTGTGTGGGGGGTTGAACCCAAGCCCGCAGGGCTCCCGGAGCGGCCAGAGAAGGAAGGGCCCATGGAGAGGTAGGCGAGGTGGGCAGGGGGCGCCACCTTACTCTCCTCAGCTCCCTGAGGGAGAGAGAGAGAGACAGAGACAGAGAGAGAGATCCCTGACCTCTGAGTCTCTGCCTCCACCGCTGGCTGGTGCCAACTCACGCGCCATCCCACTTCCAGCCATCACCCCCACGCCTGCCCCGGGGCCAGCCCCACCACAGAGAGGCCGGTTGGTTCCTGCTCACCTCTGTGCCGTCCCTTCCCGACCTGACCCCAGTGCAGGGGATAAGCTTCAGACAAGTCTTTCCATGTCCCTCTGCATGACAATAGACTTCCTCCCCTCTCCCATTCCACAGGCCCACCCGGGACATCCACCTTTGTCATTAGCTCAGGAGAGGATGCAAGATGAGAATCTCTGCTATTGTGTGGGGAGACTCAGTTTCCCGGGTTTCCCCCATGGACACATGTTCTTCAGCTGGGTCTGATTTTCTCCAGACAAGCTGTCTTGGGAAGGATTTGGCCAGCCCTAAGAACCTGAAGGGAAAGGACGGAGGGGGGTTCTCTCTCTGCCCCCGACAGCCCCGAGCTGGGTCGGTCCCTCAGACCTGGCCAGGGGCAGCCCATCCCCCGGCGCCCTTCCCCGGGGCATCCAAGGGCAGGCTCGGCGCCAGCCCCACCCCGCTCGCCACTGCCCGACCATCGTCCTCCCTCGGGGGGCCTGGGCAGGACAGGGACCCGGCTGTGGGAGGCCTCCAGATCTCAGGCCTGGCACACCGTTTACCAGGCTGCTTCCTCCTCTGACGGGGGCCCAGCACACGCCCCAGGAGACTTGGCAGCCGCCCCCAGGGCTCTAGCCTCTGGAACTCGTCCCCTTGGAAGGGGCCTGGCCCAGGTGCCAGGTTCGGCTGGTCGGCCAGCCTCCTTTGGAGAAAGCAGGCAAACCGAGCCAGGCTTGCAGTGGCCCTGGCGTGACACCTGCCACCTCAGGCAGAGGGCCTCCCGCGTGCCCTCCATGGCGGGTTTCTCCCCGGAGCCGTGGCCTGGGCACTAGGAAGGCCGGGCCTCCCCGACTCCCGGGAGGAGGGGCTAGCCCAGTTGCGCCCTGGCCCCCAAACCCTCTGGTGCCATCTGCCTGTCTCGGCACTTCTGACTCCACAGAGCCTTTCCTACATCTGGGCTGCCTGCCGTGGCAAAGTGCAGGCGTGGGGTGAGGCCATGGCTTTGTCTTTCCAGGAAGAAATGAGCCCCTGGCCGAAGCAGCAGGCCCAGGCAGAGCCTTGAGCTTGAAGCCCAGTAGGTCTGTGGCCCTCAGGGCCAGAGCAATGCTTTCAAGGGAGGGAAGCGGCCTGCAAGCTGAGTGGGAGTGGGGGAGGGGAGGGAGACAGCTGAAGCCGAGTCCAGAAGGGCGGCGATGGAAGAGCTGCAGCTGGGTCAGAGTCTGGAGGGAGGGCGGGGCCTTCACTGAGGACCCCCTCCCAGGCCAGCCCAAGGCCCCGGCGGTCGCGCATGCGCCCTTGGCCTGTGCGGTGTGTGGGGGGTTGAACCCAAGCCCGCAGGGCTCCCGGAGCGGCCAGAGAAAGAAGGGCCCATGGAGAGGTAGGCGAGGTGGGCAGGGGGCGCCACCTTACTCTCCTCAGCTCCCTGAGGGAGAGAGAGAGAGACAGAGACAGAGAGAGAGATCCCTGACCTCTGAGTCTCTGCCTCCACCGCTGGCTGGTGCCAACTCACGCGCCATCCCACTTCCAGCCATCACCCCCACGCCTGCCCCGGGGCCAGCCCCACCACAGAGAGGCCGGTTGGTTCCTGCTCACCTCTGTGCCGTCCCTTCCCGACCTGACCCCAGTGCAGGGGATAAGCTTCAGACAAGTCTTTCCATGTCCCTCTGCATGACAATAGACTTCCTCCCCTCTCGCATTCCACAGGCCCACCCGGGACATCCACCTTTGTCATTAGCTCAGGAGAGGATGCAAGATGAGAATCTCTGCTACTGTGTGGGGAGACTCAGTTTCCCGGGTTTCCCCCATGGACACATGTTCTTCAGCTGGGTCTGATTTTCTCCAGACAAGCTGTCTTGGGAAGGATTTGGCCAGCCCTAAGAACCTGAAGGGAAAGGACGGAGGGGGGTTCTCTCTCTGCCCCCGACAGCCCCGAGCTGGGTCGGTCCCTCAGACCTGGCCAGGGGCAGCCCATCCCCCGGCGCCCTTCCCCGGGGCATCCAAGGGCAGGCTCGGCGCCAGCCCCACCCCGCTCGCCACTGCCCGACCATCGTCCTCCCTCGGGGGGCCTGGGCAGGACAGGGACCCGGCTGTGGGAGGCCTCCAGATCTCAGGCCTGGCACACCGTTTACCAGGCTGCTTCCTCCTCTGACGGGGGCCCAGCACACGCCCCAGGAGACTTGGCAGCCGCCCCCAGGGCTCTAGCCTCTGGAACTCGTCCCCTTGGAAGGGGCCTGGCCCAGGTGCCAGGTTCGGCTGGTCGGCCAGCCTCCTTTGGAGAAAGCAGGCAAACCGAGCCAGGCTTGCAGTGGCCCTGGCGTGACACCTGCCACCTCAGGCAGAGGGCCTCCCGCGTGCCCTCCATGGCGGGTTTCTCCCCGGAGCCGTGGCCTGGGCACTAGGAAGGCCGGGCCTCCCCGACTCCCGGGAGGAGGGGCTAGCCCAGTTGCGCCCTGGCCCCCAAACCCTCTGGTGCCATCTGCCTGTCTCGGCACTTCTGACTCCACAGAGCCTTTCCTACATCTGGGCTGCCTGCCGTGGCAAAGTGCAGGCGTGGGGTGAGGCCATGGCTTTGTCTTTCCAGGAAGAAATGAGCCCCTGGCCGAAGCAGCAGGCCCAGGCAGAGCCTTGAGCTTGAAGCCCAGTAGGTCTGTGGCCCTCAGGGCCAGAGCAATGCTTTCAAGGGAGGGAAGCGGCCTGCAAGCTGAGTGGGAGTGGGGGAGGGGAGGGAGACAGCTGAAGCCGAGTCCAGAAGGGCGGCGATGGAAGAGCTGCAGCTGGGTCAGAGTCTGGAGGGAGGGCGGGGCCTTCACTGAGGACCCCCTCCCAGGCCAGCCCAAGGCCCCGGCGGTCGCGCATGCGCCCTTGGCCTGTGCGGTGTGTGGGGGGTTGAACCCAAGCCCGCAGGGCTCCCGGAGCGGCCAGAGAAGGAAGGGCCCATGGAGAGGTAGGCGAGGTGGGCAGGGGGCGCCACCTTACTCTCCTCAGCTCCCTGAGGGAGAGAGAGAGAGACAGAGACAGAGAGAGAGATCCCTGACCTCTGAGTCTCTGCCTCCACCGCTGGCTGGTGCCAACTCACGCGCCATCCCACTTCCAGCCATCACCCCCACGCCTGCCCCGGGGCCAGCCCCACCACAGAGAGGCCGGTTGGTTCCTGCTCACCTCTGTGCCGTCCCTTCCCGACCTGACCCCAGTGCAGGGGATAAGCTTCAGACAAGTCTTTCCATGTCCCTCTGCATGACAATAGACTTCCTCCCCTCTCCCATTCCACAGGCCCACCCGGGACATCCACCTTTGTCATTAGCTCAGGAGAGGATGCAAGATGAGAATCTCTGCTACTGTGTGGGGAGACTCAGTTTCCCGGGTTTCCCCCATGGACACATGTTCTTCAGCTGGGTCTGATTTTCTCCAGACAAGCTGTCTTGGGAAGGATTTGGCCAGCCCTAAGAACCTGAAGGGAAAGGACGGAGGGGGGTTCTCTCTCTGCCCCCGACAGCCCCGAGCTGGGTCGGTCCCTCAGACCTGGCCAGGGGCAGCCCATCCCCCGGCGCCCTTCCCCGGGGCATCCAAGGGCAGGCTCGGCGCCAGCCCCACCCCGCTCGCCACTGCCCGACCATCGTCCTCCCTCGGGGGGCCTGGGCAGGACAGGGACCCGGCTGTGGGAGGCCTCCAGATCTCAGGCCTGGCACACCGTTTACCAGGCTGCTTCCTCCTCTGACGGGGGCCCAGCACACGCCCCAGGAGACTTGGCAGCCGCCCCCAGGGCTCTAGCCTCTGGAACTCGTCCCCTTGGAAGGGGCCTGGCCCAGGTGCCAGGTTCGGCTGGTCGGCCAGCCTCCTTTGGAGAAAGCAGGCAAACCGAGCCAGGCTTGCAGTGGCCCTGGCGTGACACCTGCCACCTCAGGCAGAGGGCCTCCCGCGTGCCCTCCATGGCGGGTTTCTCCCCGGAGCCGTGGCCTGGGCACTAGGAAGGCCGGGCCTCCCCGACTCCCGGGAGGAGGGGCTAGCCCAGTTGCGCCCTGGCCCCCAAACCCTCTGGTGCCATCTGCCTGTCTCGGCACTTCTGACTCCACAGAGCCTTTCCTACATCTGGGCTGCCTGCCGTGGCAAAGTGCAGGCGTGGGGTGAGGCCATGGCTTTGTCTTTCCAGGAAGAAATGAGCCCCTGGCCGAAGCAGCAGGCCCAGGCAGAGCCTTGAGCTTGAAGCCCAGTAGGTCTGTGGCCCTCAGGGCCAGAGCAATGCTTTCAAGGGAGGGAAGCGGCCTGCAAGCTGAGTGGGAGTGGGGGAGGGGAGGGAGACAGCTGAAGCCGAGTCCAGAAGGGCGGCGATGGAAGAGCTGCAGCTGGGTCAGAGTCTGGAGGGAGGGCGGGGCCTTCACTGAGGACCCCCTCCCAGGCCAGCCCTAGGCCCCGGCGGTCGCGCATGCGCCCTTGGCCTGTGCGGTGTGTGGGGGGTTGAACCCAAGCCCGCAGGGCTCCCGGAGCGGCCAGAGAAAGAAGGGCCCATGGAGAGGTAGGCGAGGTGGGCAGGGGGCGCCACCTTACTCTCCTCAGCTCCCTGAGGGAGAGAGAGAGAGACAGAGACAGAGAGAGAGATCCCTGACCTCTGAGTCTCTGCCTCCACCGCTGGCTGGTGCCAACTCACGCGCCATCCCACTTCCAGCCATCACCCCCACGCCTGCCCCGGGGCCAGCCCCACCACAGAGAGGCCGGTTGGTTCCTGCTCACCTCTGTGCCGTCCCTTCCCGACCTGACCCCAGTGCAGGGGATAAGCTTCAGACAAGTCTTTCCATGTCCCTCTGCATGACAATAGACTTCCTCCCCTCTCCCATTCCACAGGCCCACCCGGGACATCCACCTTTGTCATTAGCTCAGGAGAGGATGCAAGATGAGAATCTCTGCTATTGTGTGGGGAGACTCAGTTTCCCGGGTTTCCCCCATGGACACATGTTCTTCAGCTGGGTCTGATTTTCTCCAGACAAGCTGTCTTGGGAAGGATTTGGCCAGCCCTAAGAACCTGAAGGGAAAGGACGGAGGGGGGTTCTCTCTCTGCCCCCGACAGCCCCGAGCTGGGTCGGTCCCTCAGACCTGGCCAGGGGCAGCCCATCCCCCGGCGCCCTTCCCCGGGGCATCCAAGGGCAGGCTCGGCGCCAGCCCCACCCCGCTCGCCACTGCCCGACCATCGTCCTCCCTCGGGGGGCCTGGGCAGGACAGGGACCCGGCTGTGGGAGGCCTCCAGATCTCAGGCCTGGCACACCGTTTACCAGGCTGCTTCCTCCTCTGACGGGGGCCCAGCACACGCCCCAGGAGACTTGGCAGCCGCCCCCAGGCCTCTAGCCTCTGGAACTCGTCCCCTTGGAAGGGGCCTGGCCCAGGTGCCAGGTTCGGCTGGTCGGCCAGCCTCCTTTGGAGAAAGCAGGCAAACCGAGCCAGGCTTGCAGTGGCCCTGGCGTGACACCTGCCACCTCAGGCAGAGGGCCTCCCGCGTGCCCTCCATGGCGGGTTTCTCCCCGGAGCCGTGGCCTGGGCACTAGGAAGGCCGGGCCTCCCCGACTCCCGGGAGGAGGGGCTAGCCCAGTTGCGCCCTGGCCCCCAAACCCTCTGGTGCCATCTGCCTGTCTCGGCACTTCTGACTCCACAGAGCCTTTCCTACATCTGGGCTGCCTGCCGTGGCAAAGTGCAGGCGTGGGGTGAGGCCATGGCTTTGTCTTTCCAGGAAGAAATGAGCCCCTGGCCGAAGCAGCAGGCCCAGGCAGAGCCTTGAGCTTGAAGCCCAGTAGGTCTGTGGCCCTCAGGGCCAGAGCAATGCTTTCAAGGGAGGGAAGCGGCCTGCAAGCTGAGTGGGAGTGGGGGAGGGGAGGGAGACAGCTGAAGCCGAGTCCAGAAGGGCGGCGATGGAAGAGCTGCAGCTGGGTCAGAGTCTGGAGGGAGGGCGGGGCCTTCACTGAGGACCCCCTCCCAGGCCAGCCCTAGGCCCCGGCGGTCGCGCATGCGCCCTTGGCCTGTGCGGTGTGTGGGGGGTTGAACCCAAGCCCGCAGGGCTCCCGGAGCGGCCAGAGAAAGAAGGGCCCATGGAGAGGTAGGCGAGGTGGGCAGGGGGCGCCACCTTACTCTCCTCAGCTCCCTGAGGGAGAGAGAGAGAGACAGAGACAGAGAGAGAGATCCCTGACCTCTGAGTCTCTGCCTCCACCGCTGGCTGGTGCCAACTCACGCGCCATCCCACTTCCAGCCATCACCCCCACGCCTGCCCCGGGGCCAGCCCCACCACAGAGAGGCCGGTTGGTTCCTGCTCACCTCTGTGCCGTCCCTTCCCGACCTGACCCCAGTGCAGGGGATAAGCTTCAGACAAGTCTTTCCATGTCCCTCTGCATGACAATAGACTTCCTCCCCTCTCCCATTCCACAGGCCCACCCGGGACATCCACCTTTGTCATTAGCTCAGGAGAGGATGCAAGATGAGAATCTCTGCTATTGTGTGGGGAGACTCAGTTTCCCGGGTTTCCCCCATGGACACATGTTCTTCAGCTGGGTCTGATTTTCTCCAGACAAGCTGTCTTGGGAAGGATTTGGCCAGCCCTAAGAACCTGAAGGGAAAGGACGGAGGGGGGTTCTCTCTCTGCCCCCGACAGCCCCTAGCTGGGTCGGTCCCTCAGACCTGGCCAGGGGCAGCCCATCCCCCGGCGCCCTTCCCCGGGGCATCCAAGGGCAGGCTCGGCGCCAGCCCCACCCCGGTCGCCACTGCCCGACCATCGTCCTCCCTCGGGGGGCCTGGGCAGGACAGGGACCCGGCTGTGGGAGGCCTCCAGATCTCAGGCCTGGCACACCGTTTACCAGGCTGCTTCCTCCTCTGACGGGGGCCCAGCACACGCCCCAGGAGACTTGGCAGCCGCCCCCAGGCCTCTAGCCTCTGGAACTCGTCCCCTTGGAAGGGGCCTGGCCCAGGTGCCAGGTTCGGCTGGTCGGCCAGCCTCCTTTGGAGAAAGCAGGCAAACCGAGCCAGGCTTGCAGTGGCCCTGGCGTGACACCTGCCACCTCAGGCAGAGGGCCTCCCGCGTGCCCTCCATGGCGGGTTTCTCCCCGGAGCCGTGGCCTGGGCACTAGGAAGGCCGGGCCTCCCCGACTCCCGGGAGGAGGGGCTAGCCCAGTTGCGCCCTGGCCCCCAAACCCTCTGGTGCCATCTGCCTGTCTCGGCACTTCTGACTCCACAGAGCCTTTCCTACATCTGGGCTGCCTGCCGTGGCAAAGTGCAGGCGTGGGGTGAGGCCATGGCTTTGTCTTTCCAGGAAGAAATGAGCCCCTGGCCGAAGCAGCAGGCCCAGGCAGAGCCTTGAGCTTGAAGCCCAGTAGGTCTGTGGCCCTCAGGGCCAGAGCAATGCTTTCAAGGGAGGGAAGCGGCCTGCAAGCTGAGTGGGAGTGGGGGAGGGGAGGGAGACAGCTGAAGCCGAGTCCAGAAGGGCGGCGATGGAAGAGCTGCAGCTGGGTCAGAGTCTGGAGGGAGGGCGGGGCCTTCACTGAGGACCCCCTCCCAGGCCAGCCCTAGGCCCCGGCGGTCGCGCATGCGCCCTTGGCCTGTGCGGTGTGTGGGGGGTTGAACCCAAGCCCGCAGGGCTCCCGGAGCGGCCAGAGAAAGAAGGGCCCATGGAGAGGTAGGCGAGGTGGGCAGGGGGCGCCACCTTACTCTCCTCAGCTCCCTGAGGGAGAGAGAGAGAGACAGAGACAGAGAGAGAGATCCCTGACCTCTGAGTCTCTGCCTCCACCGCTGGCTGGTGCCAACTCATGCGCCATCCCACTTCCAGCCATCACCCCCACGCCTGCCCCGGGGCCAGCCCCACCACAGAGAGGCCGGTTGGTTCCTGCTCACCTCTGTGCCGTCCCTTCCCGACCTGACCCCAGTGCAGGGGATAAGCTTCAGACAAGTCTTTCCATGTCCCTCTGCATGACAATAGACTTCCTCCCCTCTCGCATTCCACAGGCCCACCCGGGACATCCACCTTGGTCATTAGCTCAGGAGAGGATGCAAGATGAGAATCTCTGCTACTGTGTGGGGAGACTCAGTTTCCCGGGTTTCCCCCATGGACACATGTTCTTCAGCTGGGTCTGATTTTCTCCAGACAAGCTGTCTTGGGAAGGATTTGGCCAGCCCTAAGAACCTGAAGGGAAAGGACGGAGGGGGGTTCTCTCTCTGCCCCCGACAGCCCCGAGCTGGGTCGGTCCCTCAGACCTGGCCAGGGGCAGCCCATCCCCCGGCGCCCTTCCCCGGGGCATCCAAGGGCAGGCTCGGCGCCAGCCCCACCCCGCTCGCCACTGCCCGACCATCGTCCTCCCTCGGGGGGCCTGGGCAGGACAGGGACCCGGCTGTGGGAGGCCTCCAGATCTCAGGCCTGGCACACCGTTTACCAGGCTGCTTCCTCCTCTGACGGGGGCCCAGCACACGCCCCAGGAGACTTGGCAGCCGCCCCCAGGGCTCTAGCCTCTGGAACTCGTCCCCTTGGAAGGGGCCTGGCCCAGGTGCCAGGTTCGGCTGGTCGGCCAGCCTCCTTTGGAGAAAGCAGGCAAACCGAGCCAGGCTTGCAGTGGCCCTGGCGTGACACCTGCCACCTCAGGCAGAGGGCCTCCCGCGTGCCCTCCATGGCGGGTTTCTCCCCGGAGCCGTGGCCTGGGCACTAGGAAGGCCGGGCCTCCCCGACTCCCGGGAGGAGGGGCTAGCCCAGTTGCGCCCTGGCCCCCAAACCCTCTGGTGCCATCTGCCTGTCTCGGCACTTCTGACTCCACAGAGCCTTTCCTACATCTGGGCTGCCTGCCGTGGCAAAGTGCAGGCGTGGGGTGAGGCCATGGCTTTGTCTTTCCAGGAAGAAATGAGCCCCTGGCCGAAGCAGCAGGCCCAGGCAGAGCCTTGAGCTTGAAGCCCAGTAGGTCTGTGGCCCTCAGGGCCAGAGCAATGCTTTCAAGGGAGGGAAGCGGCCTGCAAGCTGAGTGGGAGTGGGGGAGGGGAGGGAGACAGCTGAAGCCGAGTCCAGAAGGGCGGCGATGGAAGAGCTGCAGCTGGGTCAGAGTCTGGAGGGAGGGCGGGGCCTTCACTGAGGACCCCCTCCCAGGCCAGCCCTAGGCCCCGGCGGTCGCGCATGCGCCCTTGGCCTGTGCGGTGTGTGGGGGGTTGAACCCAAGCCCGCAGGGCTCCCGGAGCGGCCAGAGAAAGAAGGGCCCATGGAGAGGTAGGCGAGGTGGGCAGGGGGCGCCACCTTACTCTCCTCAGCTCCCTGAGGGAGAGAGAGAGAGACAGAGACAGAGAGAGAGATCCCTGACCTCTGAGTCTCTGCCTCCACCGCTGGCTGGTGCCAACTCACGCGCCATCCCACTTCCAGCCATCACCCCGACGCCTGCCCCGGGGCCAGCCCCACCACAGAGAGGCCGGTTGGTTCCTGCTCACCTCTGTGCCGTCCCTTCCCGACCTGACCCCAGTGCAGGGGATAAGCTTCAGACAAGTCTTTCCATGTCCCTCTGCATGACAATAGACTTCCTCCCCTCTCGCATTCCACAGGCCCACCCGGGACATCCACCTTGGTCATTAGCTCAGGAGAGGATGCAAGATGAGAATCTCTGCTATTGTGTGGGGAGACTCAGTTTCCCGGGTTTCCCCCATGGACACATGTTCTTCAGCTGGGTCTGATTTTCTCCAGACAAGCTGTCTTGGGAAGGATTTGGCCAGCCCTAAGAACCTGAAGGGAAAGGACGGAGGGGGGTTCTCTCTCTGCCCCCGACAGCCCCGAGCTGGGTCGGTCCCTCAGACCTGGCCAGGGGCAGCCCATCCCCCGGCGCCCTTCCCCGGGGCATCCAAGGGCAGGCTCGGCGCCAGCCCCACCCCGCTCGCCACTGCCCGACCATCGTCCTCCCTCGGGGGGCCTGGGCAGGACAGGGACCCGGCTGTGGGAGGCCTCCAGATCTCAGGCCTGGCACACCGTTTACCAGGCTGCTTCCTCCTCTGACGGGGGCCCAGCACACGCCCCAGGAGACTTGGCAGCCGCCCCCAGGGCTCTAGCCTCTGGAACTCGTCCCCTTGGAAGGGGCCTGGCCCAGGTGCCAGGTTCGGCTGGTCGGCCAGCCTCCTTTGGAGAAAGCAGGCAAACCGAGCCAGGCTTGCAGTGGCCCTGGCGTGACACCTGCCACCTCAGGCAGAGGGCCTCCCGCGTGCCCTCCATGGCGGGTTTCTCCCCGGAGCCGTGGCCTGGGCACTAGGAAGGCCGGGCCTCCCCGACTCCCGGGAGGAGGGGCTAGCCCAGTTGCGCCCTGGCCCCCAAACCCTCTGGTGCCATCTGCCTGTCTCGGCACTTCTGACTCCACAGAGCCTTTCCTACATCTGGGCTGCCTGCCGTGGCAAAGTGCAGGCGTGGGGTGAGGCCATGGCTTTGTCTTTCCAGGAAGAAATGAGCCCCTGGCCGAAGCAGCAGGCCCAGGCAGAGCCTTGAGCTTGAAGCCCAGTAGGTCTGTGGCCCTCAGGGCCAGAGCAATGCTTTCAAGGGAGGGAAGCGGCCTGCAAGCTGAGTGGGAGTGGGGGAGGGGAGGGAGACAGCTGAAGCCGAGTCCAGAAGGGCGGCGATGGAAGAGCTGCAGCTGGGTCAGAGTCTGGAGGGAGGGCGGGGCCTTCACTGAGGACCCCCTCCCAGGCCAGCCCTAGGCCCCGGCGGTCGCGCATGCGCCCTTGGCCTGTGCGGTGTGTGGGGGGTTGAACCCAAGCCCGCAGGGCTCCCGGAGCGGCCAGAGAAAGAAGGGCCCATGGAGAGGTAGGCGAGGTGGGCAGGGGGCGCCACCTTACTCTCCTCAGCTCCCTGAGGGAGAGAGAGAGAGACAGAGACAGAGAGAGAGATCCCTGACCTCTGAGTCTCTGCCTCCACCGCTGGCTGGTGCCAACTCACGCGCCATCCCACTTCCAGCCATCACCCCGACGCCTGCCCCGGGGCCAGCCCCACCACAGAGAGGCCGGTTGGTTCCTGCTCACCTCTGTGCCGTCCCTTCCCGACCTGACCCCAGTGCAGGGGATAAGCTTCAGACAAGTCTTTCCATGTCCCTCTGCATGACAATAGACTTCCTCCCCTCTCGCATTCCACAGGCCCACCCGGGACATCCACCTTGGTCATTAGCTCAGGAGAGGATGCAAGATGAGAATCTCTGCTATTGTGTGGGGAGACTCAGTTTCCCGGGTTTCCCCCATGGACACATGTTCTTCAGCTGGGTCTGATTTTCTCCAGACAAGCTGTCTTGGGAAGGATTTGGCCAGCCCTAAGAACCTGAAGGGAAAGGACGGAGGGGGGTTCTCTCTCTGCCCCCGACAGCCCCGAGCTGGGTCGGTCCCTCAGACCTGGCCAGGGGCAGCCCATCCCCCGGCGCCCTTCCCCGGGGCATCCAAGGGCAGGCTCGGCGCCAGCCCCACCCCGCTCGCCACTGCCCGACCATCGTCCTCCCTCGGGGGGCCTGGGCAGGACAGGGACCCGGCTGTGGGAGGCCTCCAGATCTCAGGCCTGGCACACCGTTTACCAGGCTGCTTCCTCCTCTGACGGGGGCCCAGCACACGCCCCAGGAGACTTGGCAGCCGCCCCCAGGGCTCTAGCCTCTGGAACTCGTCCCCTTGGAAGGGGCCTGGCCCAGGTGCCAGGTTCGGCTGGTCGGCCAGCCTCCTTTGGAGAAAGCAGGCAAACCGAGCCAGGCTTGCAGTGGCCCTGGCGTGACACCTGCCACCTCAGGCAGAGGGCCTCCCGCGTGCCCTCCATGGCGGGTTTCTCCCCGGAGCCGTGGCCTGGGCACTAGGAAGGCCGGGCCTCCCCGACTCCCGGGAGGAGGGGCTAGCCCAGTTGCGCCCTGGCCCCCAAACCCTCTGGTGCCATCTGCCTGTCTCGGCACTTCTGACTCCACAGAGCCTTTCCTACATCTGGGCTGCCTGCCGTGGCAAAGTGCAGGCGTGGGGTGAGGCCATGGCTTTGTCTTTCCAGGAAGAAATGAGCCCCTGGCCGAAGCAGCAGGCCCAGGCAGAGCCTTGAGCTTGAAGCCCAGTAGGTCTGTGGCCCTCAGGGCCAGAGCAATGCTTTCAAGGGAGGGAAGCGGCCTGCAAGCTGAGTGGGAGTGGGGGAGGGGAGGGAGACAGCTGAAGCCGAGTCCAGAAGGGCGGCGATGGAAGAGCTGCAGCTGGGTCAGAGTCTGGAGGGAGGGCGGGGCCTTCACTGAGGACCCCCTCCCAGGCCAGCCCTAGGCCCCGGCGGTCGCGCATGCGCCCTTGGCCTGTGCGGTGTGTGGGGGGTTGAACCCAAGCCCGCAGGGCTCCCGGAGCGGCCAGAGAAAGAAGGGCCCATGGAGAGGTAGGCGAGGTGGGCAGGGGGCGCCACCTTACTCTCCTCAGCTCCCTGAGGGAGAGAGAGAGAGACAGAGACAGAGAGAGAGATCCCTGACCTCTGAGTCTCTGCCTCCACCGCTGGCTGGTGCCAACTCACGCGCCATCCCACTTCCAGCCATCACCCCGACGCCTGCCCCGGGGCCAGCCCCACCACAGAGAGGCCGGTTGGTTCCTGCTCACCTCTGTGCCGTCCCTTCCCGACCTGACCCCAGTGCAGGGGATAAGCTTCAGACAAGTCTTTCCATGTCCCTCTGCATGACAATAGACTTCCTCCCCTCTCGCATTCCACAGGCCCACCCGGGACATCCACCTTGGTCATTAGCTCAGGAGAGGATGCAAGATGAGAATCTCTGCTATTGTGTGGGGAGACTCAGTTTCCCGGGTTTCCCCCATGGACACATGTTCTTCAGCTGGGTCTGATTTTCTCCAGACAAGCTGTCTTGGGAAGGATTTGGCCAGCCCTAAGAACCTGAAGGGAAAGGGCGGAGGGGGGTTCTCTCTCTGCCCCCGACAGCCCCGAGCTGGGTCGGTCCCTCAGACCTGGCCAGGGGCAGCCCATCCCCCGGCGCCCTTCCCCGGGGCATCCAAGGGCAGGCTCGGCGCCAGCCCCACCCCGCTCGCCACTGCCCGACCATCGTCCTCCCTCGGGGGGCCTGGGCAGGACAGGGACCCGGCTGTGGGAGGCCTCCAGATCTCAGGCCTGGCACACCGTTTACCAGGCTGCTTCCTCCTCTGACGGGGGCCCAGCACACGCCCCAGGAGACTTGGCAGCCGCCCCCAGGGCTCTAGCCTCTGGAACTCGTCCCCTTGGAAGGGGCCTGGCCCAGGTGCCAGGTTCGGCTGGTCGGCCAGCCTCCTTTGGAGAAAGCAGGCAAACCGAGCCAGGCTTGCAGTGGCCCTGGCGTGACACCTGCCACCTCAGGCAGAGGGCCTCCCGCGTGCCCTCCATGGCGGGTTTCTCCCCGGAGCCGTGGCCTGGGCACTAGGAAGGCCGGGCCTCCCCGACTCCCGGGAGGAGGGGCTAGCCCAGTTGCGCCCTGGCCCCCAAACCCTCTGGTGCCATCTGCCTGTCTCGGCACTTCTGACTCCACAGAGCCTTTCCTACATCTGGGCTGCCTGCCGTGGCAAAGTGCAGGCGTGGGGTGAGGCCATGGCTTTGTCTTTCCAGGAAGAAATGAGCCCCTGGCCGAAGCAGCAGGCCCAGGCTGAGCCTTGAGCTTGAAGCCCAGTAGGTCTGTGGCCCTCAGGGCCAGAGCAATGCTTTCAAGGCAGGGAAGCGGCCTGCAAGCTGAGTGGGAGTGGGGGAGGGGAGGGAGACAGCTGAAGCCGAGTCCAGAAGGGCGGCGATGGAAGAGCTGCAGCTGGGTCAGAGTCTGGAGGGAGGGCGGGGCCTTCACTGAGGACCCCCTCCCAGGCCAGCCCTAGGCCCCGGCGGTCGCGCATGCGCCCTTGGCCTGTGCGGTGTGTGGGGGGTTGAACCCAAGCCCGCAGGGCTCCCGGAGCGGCCAGAGAAAGAAGGGCCCATGGAGAGGTAGGCGAGGTGGGCAGGGGGCGCCACCTTACTCTCCTCAGCTCCCTGAGGGAGAGAGAGAGAGACAGAGACAGAGAGAGAGATCCCTGACCTCTGAGTCTCTGCCTCCACCGCTGGCTGGTGCCAACTCACGCGCCATCCCACTTCCAGCCATCACCCCGACGCCTGCCCCGGGGCCAGCCCCACCACAGAGAGGCCGGTTGGTTCCTGCTCACCTCTGTGCCGTCCCTTCCCGACCTGACCCCAGTGCAGGGGATAAGCTTCAGACAAGTCTTTCCATGTCCCTCTGCATGACAATAGACTTCCTCCCCTCTCCCATTCCACAGGCCCACCCGGGACATCCACCTTGGTCATTATCTCAGGAGAGGATGCAAGATGAGAATCTCTGCTATTGTGTGGGGAGACTCAGTTTCCCGGGTTTCCCCCATGGACACATGTTCTTCAGCTGGGTCTGATTTTCTCCAGACAAGCTGTCTTGGGAAGGATTTGGCCAGCCCTAAGAACCTGAAGGGAAAGGGCGGAGGGGGGTTCTCTCTCTGCCCCCGACAGCCCCGAGCTGGGTCGGTCCCTCAGACCTGGCCAGGGGCAGCCCATCCCCCGGCGCCCTTCCCCGGGGCATCCAAGGGCAGGCTCGGCGCCAGCCCCACCCCGCTCGCCACTGCCCGACCATCGTCCTCCCTCGGGGGGCCTGGGCAGGACAGGGACCCGGCTGTGGGAGGCCTCCAGATCTCAGGCCTGGCACACCGTTTACCAGGCTGCTTCCTCCTCTGACGGGGGCCCAGCACA
This sequence comes from Diceros bicornis minor, assembly GCF_020826845.1. Lineage (NCBI taxonomy): Eukaryota > Metazoa > Chordata > Mammalia > Perissodactyla > Rhinocerotidae > Diceros > Diceros bicornis. The sequence goes on along the minus strand of NW_026691400.1, from coordinate 74,332 downwards.
CGCCCCAGGAGACTTGGCAGCCGCCCCCAGGGCTCTAGCCTCTGGAACTCGTCCCCTTGGAAGGGGCCTGGCCCAGGTGCCAGGTTCGGCTGGTCGGCCAGCCTCCTTTGGAGAAAGCAGGCAAACCGAGCCAGGCTTGCAGTGGCCCTGGCGTGACACCTGCCACCTCAGGCAGAGGGCCTCCCGCGTGCCCTCCATGGCGGGTTTCTCCCCGGAGCCGTGGCCTGGGCACTAGGAAGGCCGGGCCTCCCCGACTCCCGGGAGGAGGGGCTAGCCCAGTTGCGCCCTGGCCCCCAAACCCTCTGGTGCCATCTGCCTGTCTCGGCACTTCTGACTCCACAGAGCCTTTCCTACATCTGGGCTGCCTGCCGTGGCAAAGTGCAGGCGTGGGGTGAGGCCATGGCTTTGTCTTTCCAGGAAGAAATGAGCCCCTGGCCGAAGCAGCAGGCCCAGGCTGAGCCTTGAGCTTGAAGCCCAGTAGGTCTGTGGCCCTCAGGGCCAGAGCAATGCTTTCAAGGCAGGGAAGCGGCCTGCAAGCTGAGTGGGAGTGGGGGAGGGGAGGGAGACAGCTGAGGCCGAGTCCAGAAGGGCGGCGATGGAAGAGCTGCAGCTGGGTCAGAGTCTGGAGGGAGGGCGGGGCCTTCACTGAGGACCCCCTCCCAGGCCAGCCCTAGGCCCCGGCGGTCGCGCATGCGCCCTTGGCCTGTGCGGTGTGTGGGGGGTTGAACCCAAGCCCGCAGGGCTCCCGGAGCGGCCAGAGAAAGAAGGGCCCATGGAGAGGTAGGCGAGGTGGGCAGGGGGCGCCACCTTACTCTCCTCAGCTCCCTGAGGGAGAGAGAGAGAGACAGAGACAGAGAGAGAGATCCCTGACCTCTGAGTCTCTGCCTCCACCGCTGGCTGGTGCCAACTCACGCGCCATCCCACTTCCAGCCATCACCCCGACGCCTGCCCCGGGGCCAGCCCCACCACAGAGAGGCCGGTTGGTTCCTGCTCACCTCTGTGCCGTCCCTTCCCGACCTGACCCCAGTGCAGGGGATAAGCTTCAGACAAGTCTTTCCATGTCCCTCTGCATGACAATAGACTTCCTCCCCTCTCCCATTCCACAGGCCCACCCGGGACATCCACCTTGGTCATTATCTCAGGAGAGGATGCAAGATGAGAATCTCTGCTATTGTGTGGGGAGACTCAGTTTCCCGGGTTTCCCCCATGGACACATGTTCTTCAGCTGGGTCTGATTTTCTCCAGACAAGCTGTCTTGGGAAGGATTTGGCCAGCCCTAAGAACCTGAAGGGAAAGGGCGGAGGGGGGTTCTCTCTCTGCCCCCGACAGCCCCGAGCTGGGTCGGTCCCTCAGACCTGGCCAGGGGCAGCCCATCCCCCGGCGCCCTTCCCCGGGGCATCCAAGGGCAGGCTCGGCGCCAGCCCCACCCCGCTCGCCACTGCCCGACCATCGTCCTCCCTCGGGGGGCCTGGGCAGGACAGGGACCCGGCTGTGGGAGGCCTCCAGATCTCAGGCCTGGCACACCGTTTACCAGGCTGCTTCCTCCTCTGACGGGGGCCCAGCACACGCCCCAGGAGACTTGGCAGCCGCCCCCAGGGCTCTAGCCTCTGGAACTCGTCCCCTTGGAAGGGGCCTGGCCCAGGTGCCAGGTTCGGCTGGTCGGCCAGCCTCCTTTGGAGAAAGCAGGCAAACCGAGCCAGGCTTGCAGTGGCCCTGGCGTGACACCTGCCACCTCAGGCAGAGGGCCTCCCGCGTGCCCTCCATGGCGGGTTTCTCCCCGGAGCCGTGGCCTGGGCACTAGGAAGGCCGGGCCTCCCCGACTCCCGGGAGGAGGGGCTAGCCCAGTTGCGCCCTGGCCCCCAAACCCTCTGGTGCCATCTGCCTGTCTCGGCACTTCTGACTCCACAGAGCCTTTCCTACATCTGGGCTGCCTGCCATGGCAAAGTGCAGGCGTGGGGTGAGGCCATGGCTTTGTCTTTCCAGGAAGAAATGAGCCCCTGGCCGAAGCAGCAGGCCCAGGCAGAGCCTTGAGCTTGAAGCCCAGTAGGTCTGTGGCCCTCAGGGCCAGAGCAATGCTTTCAAGGGAGGGAAGCGGCCTGCAAGCTGAGTGGGAGTGGGGGAGGGGAGGGAGACAGCTGAAGCCGAGTCCAGAAGGGCGGCGATGGAAGAGCTGCAGCTGGGTCAGAGTCTGGAGGGAGGGCGGGGCCTTCACTGAGGACCCCCTCCCAGGCCAGCCCTAGGCCCCGGCGGTCGCGCATGCGCCCTTGGCCTGTGCGGTGTGTGGGGGGTTGAACCCAAGCCCGCAGGGCTCCCGGAGCGGCCAGAGAAAGAAGGGCCCATGGAGAGGTAGGCGAGGTGGGCAGGGGGCGCCACCTTACTCTCCTCAGCTCCCTGAGGGAGAGAGAGAGAGACAGAGACAGAGAGAGAGATCCCTGACCTCTGAGTCTCTGCCTCCACCGCTGGCTGGTGCCAACTCACGCGCCATCCCACTTCCAGCCATCACCCCGACGCCTGCCCCGGGGCCAGCCCCACCACAGAGAGGCCGGTTGGTTCCTGCTCACCTCTGTGCCGTCCCTTCCCGACCTGACCCCAGTGCAGGGGATAAGCTTCAGACAAGTCTTTCCATGTCCCTCTGCATGACAATAGACTTCCTCCCCTCTCGCATTCCACAGGCCCACCCGGGACATCCACCTTGGTCATTAGCTCAGGAGAGGATGCAAGATGAGAATCTCTGCTATTGTGTGGGGAGACTCAGTTTCCCGGGTTTCCCCCATGGACACATGTTCTTCAGCTGGGTCTGATTTTCTCCAGACAAGCTGTCTTGGGAAGGATTTGGCCAGCCCTAAGAACCTGAAGGGAAAGGACGGAGGGGGGTTCTCTCTCTGCCCCCGACAGCCCCGAGCTGGGTCGGTCCCTCAGACCTGGCCAGGGGCAGCCCATCCCCCGGCGCCCTTCCCCGGGGCATCCAAGGGCAGGCTCGGCGCCAGCCCCACCCCGCTCGCCACTGCCCGACCATCGTCCTCCCTCGGGGGGCCTGGGCAGGACAGGGACCCGGCTGTGGGAGGCCTCCAGATCTCAGGCCTGGCACACCGTTTACCAGGCTGCTTCCTCCTCTGACGGGGGCCCAGCACACGCCCCAGGAGACTTGGCAGCCGCCCCCAGGGCTCTAGCCTCTGGAACTCGTCCCCTTGGAAGGGGCCTGGCCCAGGTGCCAGGTTCGGCTGGTCGGCCAGCCTCCTTTGGAGAAAGCAGGCAAACCGAGCCAGGCTTGCAGTGGCCCTGGCGTGACACCTGCCACCTCAGGCAGAGGGCCTCCCGCGTGCCCTCCATGGCGGGTTTCTCCCCGGAGCCGTGGCCTGGGCACTAGGAAGGCCGGGCCTCCCCGACTCCCGGGAGGAGGGGCTAGCCCAGTTGCGCCCTGGCCCCCAAACCCTCTGGTGCCATCTGCCTGTCTCGGCACTTCTGACTCCACAGAGCCTTTCCTACATCTGGGCTGCCTGCCGTGGCAAAGTGCAGGCGTGGGGTGAGGCCATGGCTTTGTCTTTCCAGGAAGAAATGAGCCCCTGGCCGAAGCAGCAGGCCCAGGCAGAGCCTTGAGCTTGAAGCCCAGTAGGTCTGTGGCCCTCAGGGCCAGAGCAATGCTTTCAAGGGAGGGAAGCGGCCTGCAAGCTGAGTGGGAGTGGGGGAGGGGAGGGAGACAGCTGAAGCCGAGTCCAGAAGGGCGGCGATGGAAGAGCTGCAGCTGGGTCAGAGTCTGGAGGGAGGGCGGGGCCTTCACTGAGGACCCCCTCCCAGGCCAGCCCTAGGCCCCGGCGGTCGCGCATGCGCCCTTGGCCTGTGCGGTGTGTGGGGGGTTGAACCCAAGCCCGCAGGGCTCCCGGAGCGGCCAGAGAAAGAAGGGCCCATGGAGAGGTAGGCGAGGTGGGCAGGGGGCGCCACCTTACTCTCCTCAGCTCCCTGAGGGAGAGAGAGAGAGACAGAGACAGAGAGAGAGATCCCTGACCTCTGAGTCTCTGCCTCCACCGCTGGCTGGTGCCAACTCACGCGCCATCCCACTTCCAGCCATCACCCCGACGCCTGCCCCGGGGCCAGCCCCACCACAGAGAGGCCGGTTGGTTCCTGCTCACCTCTGTGCCGTCCCTTCCCGACCTGACCCCAGTGCAGGGGATAAGCTTCAGACAAGTCTTTCCATGTCCCTCTGCATGACAATAGACTTCCTCCCCTCTCCCATTCCACAGGCCCACCCGGGACATCCACCTTGGTCATTAGCTCAGGAGAGGATGCAAGATGAGAATCTCTGCTATTGTGTGGGGAGACTCAGTTTCCCGGGTTTCCCCCATGGACACATGTTCTTCAGCTGGGTCTGATTTTCTCCAGACAAGCTGTCTTGGGAAGGATTTGGCCAGCCCTAAGAACCTGAAGGGAAAGGACGGAGGGGGGTTCTCTCTCTGCCCCCGACAGCCCCGAGCTGGGTCGGTCCCTCAGACCTGGCCAGGGGCAGCCCATCCCCCGGCGCCCTTCCCCGGGGCATCCAAGGGCAGGCTCGGCGCCAGCCCCACCCCGCTCGCCACTGCCCGACCATCGTCCTCCCTCGGGGGGCCTGGGCAGGACAGGGACCCGGCTGTGGGAGGCCTCCAGATCTCAGGCCTGGCACACCGTTTACCAGGCTGCTTCCTCCTCTGACGGGGGCCCAGCACACGCCCCAGGAGACTTGGCAGCCGCCCCCAGGGCTCTAGCCTCTGGAACTCGTCCCCTTGGAAGGGGCCTGGCCCAGGTGCCAGGTTCGGCTGGTCGGCCAGCCTCCTTTGGAGAAAGCAGGCAAACCGAGCCAGGCTTGCAGTGGCCCTGGCGTGACACCTGCCACCTCAGGCAGAGGGCCTCCCGCGTGCCCTCCATGGCGGGTTTCTCCCCGGAGCCGTGGCCTGGGCACTAGGAAGGCCGGGCCTCCCCGACTCCCGGGAGGAGGGGCTAGCCCAGTTGCGCCCTGGCCCCCAAACCCTCTGGTGCCATCTGCCTGTCTCGGCACTTCTGACTCCACAGAGCCTTTCCTACATCTGGGCTGCCTGCCGTGGCAAAGTGCAGGCGTGGGGTGAGGCCATGGCTTTGTCTTTCCAGGAAGAAATGAGCCCCTGGCCGAAGCAGCAGGCCCAGGCAGAGCCTTGAGCTTGAAGCCCAGTAGGTCTGTGGCCCTCAGGGCCAGAGCAATGCTTTCAAGGGAGGGAAGCGGCCTGCAAGCTGAGTGGGAGTGGGGGAGGGGAGGGAGACAGCTGAAGCCGAGTCCAGAAGGGCGGCGATGGAAGAGCTGCAGCTGGGTCAGAGTCTGGAGGGAGGGCGGGGCCTTCACTGAGGACCCCCTCCCAGGCCAGCCCTAGGCCCCGGCGGTCGCGCATGCGCCCTTGGCCTGTGCGGTGTGTGGGGGGTTGAACCCAAGCCCGCAGGGCTCCCGGAGCGGCCAGAGAAAGAAGGGCCCATGGAGAGGTAGGCGAGGTGGGCAGGGGGCGCCACCTTACTCTCCTCAGCTCCCTGAGGGAGAGAGAGAGAGACAGAGACAGAGAGAGAGATCCCTGACCTCTGAGTCTCTGCCTCCACCGCTGGCTGGTGCCAACTCACGCGCCATCCCACTTCCAGCCATCACCCCGACGCCTGCCCAGGGGCCAGCCCCACCACAGAGAGGCCGGTTGGTTCCTGCTCACCTCTGTGCCGTCCCTTCCCGACCTGACCCCAGTGCAGGGGATAAGCTTCAGACAAGTCTTTCCATGTCCCTCTGCATGACAATAGACTTCCTCCCCTCTCCCATTCCACAGGCCCACCCGGGACATCCACCTTGGTCATTAGCTCAGGAGAGGATGCAAGATGAGAATCTCTGCTATTGTGTGGGGAGACTCAGTTTCCCGGGTTTCCCCCATGGACACATGTTCTTCAGCTGGGTCTGATTTTCTCCAGACAAGCTGTCTTGGGAAGGATTTGGCCAGCCCTAAGAACCTGAAGGGAAAGGACGGAGGGGGGTTCTCTCTCTGCCCCCGACAGCCCCGAGCTGGGTCGGTCCCTCAGACCTGGCCAGGGGCAGCCCATCCCCCGGCGCCCTTCCCCGGGGCATCCAAGGGCAGGCTCGGCGCCAGCCCCACCCCGCTCGCCACTGCCCGACCATCGTCCTCCCTCGGGGGGCCTGGGCAGGACAGGGACCCGGCTGTGGGAGGCCTCCAGATCTCAGGCCTGGCACACCGTTTACCAGGCTGCTTCCTCCTCTGACGGGGGCCCAGCACACGCCCCAGGAGACTTGGCAGCCGCCCCCAGGGCTCTAGCCTCTGGAACTCGTCCCCTTGGAAGGGGCCTGGCCCAGGTGCCAGGTTCGGCTGGTCGGCCAGCCTCCTTTGGAGAAAGCAGGCAAACCGAGCCAGGCTTGCAGTGGCCCTGGCGTGACACCTGCCACCTCAGGCAGAGGGCCTCCCGCGTGCCCTCCATGGCGGGTTTCTCCCCGGAGCCGTGGCCTGGGCACTAGGAAGGCCGGGCCTCCCCGACTCCCGGGAGGAGGGGCTAGCCCAGTTGCGCCCTGGCCCCCAAACCCTCTGGTGCCATCTGCCTGTCTCGGCACTTCTGACTCCACAGAGCCTTTCCTACATCTGGGCTGCCTGCCGTGGCAAAGTGCAGGCGTGGGGTGAGGCCATGGCTTTGTCTTTCCAGGAAGAAATGAGCCCCTGGCCGAAGCAGCAGGCCCAGGCAGAGCCTTGAGCTTGAAGCCCAGTAGGTCTGTGGCCCTCAGGGCCAGAGCAATGCTTTCAAGGGAGGGAAGCGGCCTGCAAGCTGAGTGGGAGTGGGGGAGGGGAGGGAGACAGCTGAAGCCGAGTCCAGAAGGGCGGCGATGGAAGAGCTGCAGCTGGGTCAGAGTCTGGAGGGAGGGCGGGGCCTTCACTGAGGACCCCCTCCCAGGCCAGCCCTAGGCCCCGGCGGTCGCGCATGCGCCCTTGGCCTGTGCGGTGTGTGGGGGGTTGAACCCAAGCCCGCAGGGCTCCCGGAGCGGCCAGAGAAAGAAGGGCCCATGGAGAGGTAGGCGAGGTGGGCAGGGGGCGCCACCTTACTCTCCTCAGCTCCCTGAGGGAGAGAGAGAGAGACAGAGACAGAGAGAGAGATCCCTGACCTCTGAGTCTCTGCCTCCACCGCTGGCTGGTGCCAACTCACGCGCCATCCCACTTCCAGCCATCACCCCGACGCCTGCCCCGGGGCCAGCCCCACCACAGAGAGGCCGGTTGGTTCCTGCTCACCTCTGTGCCGTCCCTTCCCGACCTGACCCCAGTGCAGGGGATAAGCTTCAGACAAGTCTTTCCATGTCCCTCTGCATGACAATAGACTTCCTCCCCTCTCGCATTCCACAGGCCCACCCGGGACATCCACCTTTGTCATTAGCTCAGGAGAGGATGCAAGATGAGAATCTCTGCTATTGTGTGGGGAGACTCAGTTTCCCGGGTTTCCCCCATGGACACATGTTCTTCAGCTGGGTCTGATTTTCTCCAGACAAGCTGTCTTGGGAAGGATTTGGCCAGCCCTAAGAACCTGAAGGGAAAGGACGGAGGGGGGTTCTCTCTCTGCCCCCGACAGCCCCGAGCTGGGTCGGTCCCTCAGACCTGGCCAGGGGCAGCCCATCCCCCGGCGCCCTTCCCCGGGGCATCCAAGGGCAGGCTCGGCGCCAGCCCCACCCCGCTCGCCACTGCCCGACCATCGTCCTCCCTCGGGGGGCCTGGGCAGGACAGGGACCCGGCTGTGGGAGGCCTCCAGATCTCAGGCCTGGCACACCGTTTACCAGGCTGCTTCCTCCTCTGACGGGGGCCCAGCACACGCCCCAGGAGACTTGGCAGCCGCCCCCAGGGCTCTAGCCTCTGGAACTCGTCCCCTTGGAAGGGGCCTGGCCCAGGTGCCAGGTTCGGCTGGTCGGCCAGCCTCCTTTGGAGAAAGCAGGCAAACCGAGCCAGGCTTGCAGTGGCCCTGGCGTGACACCTGCCACCTCAGGCAGAGGGCCTCCCGCGTGCCCTCCATGGCGGGTTTCTCCCCGGAGCCGTGGCCTGGGCACTAGGAAGGCCGGGCCTCCCCGACTCCCGGGAGGAGGGGCTAGCCCAGTTGCGCCCTGGCCCCCAAACCCTCTGGTGCCATCTGCCTGTCTCGGCACTTCTGACTCCACAGAGCCTTTCCTACATCTGGGCTGCCTGCCGTGGCAAAGTGCAGGCGTGGGGTGAGGCCATGGCTTTGTCTTTCCAGGAAGAAATGAGCCCCTGGCCGAAGCAGCAGGCCCAGGCAGAGCCTTGAGCTTGAAGCCCAGTAGGTCTGTGGCCCTCAGGGCCAGAGCAATGCTTTCAAGGGAGGGAAGCGGCCTGCAAGCTGAGTGGGAGTGGGGGAGGGGAGGGAGACAGCTGAAGCCGAGTCCAGAAGGGCGGCGATGGAAGAGCTGCAGCTGGGTCAGAGTCTGGAGGGAGGGCGGGGCCTTCACTGAGGACCCCCTCCCAGGCCAGCCCTAGGCCCCGGCGGTCGCGCATGCGCCCTTGGCCTGTGCGGTGTGTGGGGGGTTGAACCCAAGCCCGCAGGGCTCCCGGAGCGGCCAGAGAAAGAAGGGCCCATGGAGAGGTAGGCGAGGTGGGCAGGGGGCGCCACCTTACTCTCCTCAGCTCCCTGAGGGAGAGAGAGAGAGACAGAGACAGAGAGAGAGATCCCTGACCTCTGAGTCTCTGCCTCCACCGCTGGCTGGTGCCAACTCACGCGCCATCCCACTTCCAGCCATCACCCCGACGCCTGCCCAGGGGCCAGCCCCACCACAGAGAGGCCGGTTGGTTCCTGCTCACCTCTGTGCCGTCCCTTCCCGACCTGACCCCAGTGCAGGGGATAAGCTTCAGACAAGTCTTTCCATGTCCCTCTGCATGACAATAGACTTCCTCCCCTCTCGCATTCCACAGGCCCACCCGGGACATCCACCTTTGTCATTAGCTCAGGAGAGGATGCAAGATGAGAATCTCTGCTATTGTGTGGGGAGACTCAGTTTCCCGGGTTTCCCCCATGGACACATGTTCTTCAGCTGGGTCTGATTTTCTCCAGACAAGCTGTCTTGGGAAGGATTTGGCCAGCCCTAAGAACCTGAAGGGAAAGGACGGAGGGGGGTTCTCTCTCTGCCCCCGACAGCCCCGAGCTGGGTCGGTCCCTCAGACCTGGCCAGGGGCAGCCCATCCCCCGGCGCCCTTCCCCGGGGCATCCAAGGGCAGGCTCGGCGCCAGCCCCACCCCGCTCGCCACTGCCCGACCATCGTCCTCCCTCGGGGGGCCTGGGCAGGACAGGGACCCGGCTGTGGGAGGCCTCCAGATCTCAGGCCTGGCACACCGTTTACCAGGCTGCTTCCTCCTCTGACGGGGGCCCAGCACACGCCCCAGGAGACTTGGCAGCCGCCCCCAGGGCTCTAGCCTCTGGAACTCGTCCCCTTGGAAGGGGCCTGGCCCAGGTGCCAGGTTCGGCTGGTCGGCCAGCCTCCTTTGGAGAAAGCAGGCAAACCGAGCCAGGCTTGCAGTGGCCCTGGCGTGACACCTGCCACCTCAGGCAGAGGGCCTCCCGCGTGCCCTCCATGGCGGGTTTCTCCCCGGAGCCGTGGCCTGGGCACTAGGAAGGCCGGGCCTCCCCGACTCCCGGGAGGAGGGGCTAGCCCAGTTGCGCCCTGGCCCCCAAACCCTCTGGTGCCATCTGCCTGTCTCGGCACTTCTGACTCCACAGAGCCTTTCCTACATCTGGGCTGCCTGCCGTGGCAAAGTGCAGGCGTGGGGTGAGGCCATGGCTTTGTCTTTCCAGGAAGAAATGAGCCCCTGGCCGAAGCAGCAGGCCCAGGCAGAGCCTTGAGCTTGAAGCCCAGTAGGTCTGTGGCCCTCAGGGCCAGAGCAATGCTTTCAAGGCAGGGAAGCGGCCTGCAAGCTGAGTGGGAGTGGGGGAGGGGAGGGAGACAGCTGAAGCCGAGTCCAGAAGGGCGGCGATGGAAGAGCTGCAGCTGGGTTAGAGTCTGGAGGGAGGGCGGGGCCTTCACTGAGGACCCCCTCCCAGGCCAGCCCTAGGCCCCGGCGGTCGCGCATGCGCCCTTGGCCTGTGCGGTGTGTGGGGGGTTGAACCCAAGCCCGCAGGGCTCCCGGAGCGGCCAGAGAAAGAAGGGCCCATGGAGAGGTAGGCGAGGTGGGCAGGGGGCGCCACCTTACTCTCCTCAGCTCCCTGAGGGAGAGAGAGAGAGACAGAGACAGAGAGAGAGATCCCTGACCTCTGAGTCTCTGCCTCCACCGCTGGCTGGTGCCAACTCACGCGCCATCCCACTTCCAGCCATCACCCCGACGCCTGCCCCGGGGCCAGCCCCACCACAGAGAGGCCGGTTGGTTCCTGCTCACCTCTGTGCCGTCCCTTCCCGACCTGACCCCAGTGCAGGGGATAAGCTTCAGACAAGTCTTTCCATGTCCCTCTGCATGACAATAGACTTCCTCCCCTCTCGCATTCCACAGGCCCACCCGGGACATCCACCTTGGTCATTAGCTCAGGAGAGGATGCAAGATGAGAATCTCTGCTATTGTGTGGGGAGACTCAGTTTCCCGGGTTTCCCCCATGGACACATGTTCTTCAGCTGGGTCTGATTTTCTCCAGACAAGCTGTCTTGGGAAGGATTTGGCCAGCCCTAAGAACCTGAAGGGAAAGGACGGAGGGGGGTTCTCTCTCTGCCCCCGACAGCCCCGAGCTGGGTCGGTCCCTCAGACCTGGCCAGGGGCAGCCCATCCCCCGGCGCCCTTCCCCGGGGCATCCAAGGGCAGGCTCGGCGCCAGCCCCACCCCGCTCGCCACTGCCCGACCATCGTCCTCCCTCGGGGGGCCTGGGCAGGACAGGGACCCGGCTGTGGGAGGCCTCCAGATCTCAGGCCTGGCACACCGTTTACCAGGCTGCTTCCTCCTCTGACGGGGGCCCAGCACACGCCCCAGGAGACTTGGCAGCCGCCCCCAGGGCTCTAGCCTCTGGAACTCGTCCCCTTGGAAGGGGCCTGGCCCAGGTGCCAGGTTCGGCTGGTCGGCCAGCCTCCTTTGGAGAAAGCAGGCAAACCGAGCCAGGCTTGCAGTGGCCCTGGCGTGACACCTGCCACCTCAGGCAGAGGGCCTCCCGCGTGCCCTCCATGGCGGGTTTCTCCCCGGAGCCGTGGCCTGGGCACTAGGAAGGCCGGGCCTCCCCGACTCCCGGGAGGAGGGGCTAGCCCAGTTGCGCCCTGGCCCCCAAACCCTCTGGTGCCATCTGCCTGTCTCGGCACTTCTGACTCCACAGAGCCTTTCCTACATCTGGGCTGCCTGCCGTGGCAAAGTGCAGGCGTGGGGTGAGGCCATGGCTTTGTCTTTCCAGGAAGAAATGAGCCCCTGGCCGAAGCAGCAGGCCCAGGCAGAGCCTTGAGCTTGAAGCCCAGTAGGTCTGTGGCCCTCAGGGCCAGAGCAATGCTTTCAAGGCAGGGAAGCGGCCTGCAAGCTGAGTGGGAGTGGGGGAGGGGAGGGAGACAGCTGAAGCCGAGTCCAGAAGGGCGGCGATGGAAGAGCTGCAGCTGGGTCAGAGTCTGGAGGGAGGGCGGGGCCTTCACTGAGGACCCCCTCCCAGGCCAGCCCTAGGCCCCGGCGGTCGCGCATGCGCCCTTGGCCTGTGCGGTGTGTGGGGGGTTGAACCCAAGCCCGCAGGGCTCCCGGAGCGGCCAGAGAAAGAAGGGCCCATGGAGAGGTAGGCGAGGTGGGCAGGGGGCGCCACCTTACTCTCCTCAGCTCCCTGAGGGAGAGAGAGAGAGACAGAGACAGAGAGAGAGATCCCTGACCTCTGAGTCTCTGCCTCCACCGCTGGCTGGTGCCAACTCACGCGCCATCCCACTTCCAGCCATCACCCCGACGCCTGCCCCGGGGCCAGCCCCACCACAGAGAGGCCGGTTGGTTCCTGCTCACCTCTGTGCCGTCCCTTCCCGACCTGACCCCAGTGCAGGGGATAAGCTTCAGACAAGTCTTTCCATGTCCCTCTGCATGACAATAGACTTCCTCCCCTCTCGCATTCCACAGGCCCACCCGGGACATCCACCTTGGTCATTAGCTCAGGAGAGGATGCAAGATGAGAATCTCTGCTATTGTGTGGGGAGACTCAGTTTCCCGGGTTTCCCCCATGGACACATGTTCTTCAGCTGGGTCTGATTTTCTCCAGACAAGCTGTCTTGGGAAGGATTTGGCCAGCCCTAAGAACCTGAAGGGAAAGGACGGAGGGGGGTTCTCTCTCTGCCCCCGACAGCCCCGAGCTGGGTCGGTCCCTCAGACCTGGCCAGGGGCAGCCCATCCCCCGGCGCCCTTCCCCGGGGCATCCAAGGGCAGGCTCGGCGCCAGCCCCACCCCGCTCGCCACTGCCCGACCATCGTCCTCCCTCGGGGGGCCTGGGCAGGACAGGGACCCGGCTGTGGGAGGCCTCCAGATCTCAGGCCTGGCACACCGTTTACCAGGCTGCTTCCTCCTCTGACGGGGGCCCAGCACACGCCCCAGGAGACTTGGCAGCCGCCCCCAGGGCTCTAGCCTCTGGAACTCGTCCCCTTGGAAGGGGCCTGGCCCAGGTGCCAGGTTCGGCTGGTCGGCCAGCCTCCTTTGGAGAAAGCAGGCAAACCGAGCCAGGCTTGCAGTGGCCCTGGCGTGACACCTGCCACCTCAGGCAGAGGGCCTCCCGCGTGCCCTCCATGGCGGGTTTCTCCCCGGAGCCGTGGCCTGGGCACTAGGAAGGCCGGGCCTCCCCGACTCCCGGGAGGAGGGGCTAGCCCAGTTGCGCCCTGGCCCCCAAACCCTCTGGTGCCATCTGCCTGTCTCGGCACTTCTGACTCCACAGAGCCTTTCCTACATCTGGGCTGCCTGCCGTGGCAAAGTGCAGGCGTGGGGTGAGGCCATGGCTTTGTCTTTCCAGGAAGAAATGAGCCCCTGGCCGAAGCAGCAGGCCCAGGCAGAGCCTTGAGCTTGAAGCCCAGTAGGTCTGTGGCCCTCAGGGCCAGAGCAATGCTTTCAAGGCAGGGAAGCGGCCTGCAAGCTGAGTGGGAGTGGGGGAGGGGAGGGAGACAGCTGAAGCCGAGTCCAGAAGGGCGGCGATGGAAGAGCTGCAGCTGGGTCAGAGTCTGGAGGGAGGGCGGGGCCTTCACTGAGGACCCCCTCCCAGGCCAGCCCTAGGCCCCGGCGGTCGCGCATGCGCCCTTGGCCTGTGCGGTGTGTGGGGGGTTGAACCCAAGCCCGCAGGGCTCCCGGAGCGGCCAGAGAAAGAAGGGCCCATGGAGAGGTAGGCGAGGTGGGCAGGGGGCGCCACCTTACTCTCCTCAGCTCCCTGAGGGAGAGAGAGAGAGACAGAGACAGAGAGAGAGATCCCTGACCTCTGAGTCTCTGCCTCCACCGCTGGCTGGTGCCAACTCACGCGCCATCCCACTTCCAGCCATCACCCCGACGCCTGCCCCGGGGCCAGCCCCACCACAGAGAGGCCGGTTGGTTCCTGCTCACCTCTGTGCCGTCCCTTCCCGACCTGACCCCAGTGCAGGGGATAAGCTTCAGACAAGTCTTTCCATGTCCCTCTGCATGACAATAGACTTCCTCCCATCTCGCATTCCACAGGCCCACCCGGGACATCCACCTTTGTCATTAGCTCAGGAGAGGATGCAAGATGAGAATCTCTGCTATTGTGTGGGGAGACTCAGTTTCCCGGGTTTCCCCCATGGACACATGTTCTTCAGCTGGGTCTGATTTTCTCCAGACAAGCTGTCTTGGGAAGGATTTGGCCAGCCCTAAGAACCTGAAGGGAAAGGACGGAGGGGGGTTCTCTCTCTGCCCCCGACAGCCCCGAGCTGGGTCGGTCCCTCAGACCTGGCCAGGGGCAGCCCATCCCCCGGCGCCCTTCCCCGGGGCATCCAAGGGCAGGCTCGGCGCCAGCCCCACCCCGCTCGCCACTGCCCGACCATCGTCCTCCCTCGGGGGGCCTGGGCAGGACAGGGACCCGGCTGTGGGAGGCCTCCAGATCTCAGGCCTGGCACACCGTTTACCAGGCTGCTTCCTCCTCTGACGGGGGCCCAGCACACGCCCCAGGAGACTTGGCAGCCGCCCCCAGGGCTCTAGCCTCTGGAACTCGTCCCCTTGGAAGGGGCCTGGCCCAGGTGCCAGGTTCGGCTGGTCGGCCAGCCTCCTTTGGAGAAAGCAGGCAAACCGAGCCAGGCTTGCAGTGGCCCTGGCGTGACACCTGCCACCTCAGGCAGAGGGCCTCCCGCGTGCCCTCCATGGCGGGTTTCTCCCCGGAGCCGTGGCCTGGGCACTAGGAAGGCCGGGCCTCCCCGACTCCCGGGAGGAGGGGCTAGCCCAGTTGCGCCCTGGCCCCCAAACCCTCTGGTGCCATCTGCCTGTCTCGGCACTTCTGACTCCACAGAGCCTTTCCTACATCTGGGCTGCCTGCCGTGGCAAAGTGCAGGCGTGGGGTGAGGCCATGGCTTTGTCTTTCCAGGAAGAAATGAGCCCCTGGCCGAAGCAGCAGGCCCAGGCAGAGCCTTGAGCTTGAAGCCCAGTAGGTCTGTGGCCCTCAGGGCCAGAGCAATGCTTTCAAGGGAGGGAAGCGGCCTGCAAGCTGAGTGGGAGTGGGGGAGGGGAGGGAGACAGCTGAAGCCGAGTCCAGAAGGGCGGCGATGGAAGAGCTGCAGCTGGGTCAGAGTCTGGAGGGAGGGCGGGGCCTTCACTGAGGACCCCCTCCCAGGCCAGCCCTAGGCCCCGGCGGTCGCACATGCGCCCTTGGCCTGTGCGGTGTGTGGGGGGTTGAACCCAAGCCCGCAGGGCTCCCGGAGCGGCCAGAGAAAGAAGGGCCCATGGAGAGGTAGGCGAGGTGGGCAGGGGGCGCCACCTTACTCTCCTCAGCTCCCTGAGGGAGAGAGAGAGAGACAGAGACAGAGAGAGAGATCCCTGACCTCTGAGTCTCTGCCTCCACCGCTGGCTGGTGCCAACTCACGCGCCATCCCACTTCCAGCCATCACCCCGACGCCTGCCCCGGGGCCAGCCCCACCACAGAGAGGCCGGTTGGTTCCTGCTCACCTCTGTGCCGTCCCTTCCCGACCTGACCCCAGTGCAGGGGATAAGCTTCAGACAAGTCTTTCCATGTCCCTCTGCATGACAATAGACTTCCTCCCCTCTCCCATTCCACAGGCCCACCCGGGACATCCACCTTTGTCATTAGCTCAGGAGAGGATGCAAGATGAGAATCTCTGCTATTGTGTGGGGAGACTCAGTTTCCCGGGTTTCCCCCATGGACACATGTTCTTCAGCTGGGTCTGATTTTCTCCAGACAAGCTGTCTTGGGAAGGATTTGGCCAGCCCTAAGAACCTGAAGGGAAAGGACGGAGGGGGGTTCTCTCTCTGCCCCCGACAGCCCCGAGCTGGGTCGGTCCCTCAGACCTGGCCAGGGGCAGCCCATCCCCCGGCGCCCTTCCCCGGGGCATCCAAGGGCAGGCTCGGCGCCAGCCCCACCCCGCTCGCCACTGCCCGACCATCGTCCTCCCTCGGGGGGCCTGGGCAGGACAGGGACCCGGCTGTGGGAGGCCTCCAGATCTCAGGCCTGGCACACCGTTTACCAGGCTGCTTCCTCCTCTGACGGGGGCCCAGCACACGCCCCAGGAGACTTGGCAGCCGCCCCCAGGGCTCTAGCCTCTGGAACTCGTCCCCTTGGAAGGGGCCTGGCCCAGGTGCCAGGTTCGGCTGGTCGGCCAGCCTCCTTTGGAGAAAGCAGGCAAACCGAGCCAGGCTTGCAGTGGCCCTGGCGTGACACCTGCCACCTCAGGCAGAGGGCCTCCCGCGTGCCCTCCATGGCGGGTTTCTCCCCGGAGCCGTGGCCTGGGCACTAGGAAGGCCGGGCCTCCCCGACTCCCGGGAGGAGGGGCTAGCCCAGTTGCGCCCTGGCCCCCAAACCCTCTGGTGCCATCTGCCTGTCTCGGCACTTCTGACTCCACAGAGCCTTTCCTACATCTGGGCTGCCTGCCGTGGCAAAGTGCAGGCGTGGGGTGAGGCCATGGCTTTGTCTTTCCAGGAAGAAATGAGCCCCTGGCCGAAGCAGCAGGCCCAGGCAGAGCCTTGAGCTTGAAGCCCAGTAGGTCTGTGGCCCTCAGGGCCAGAGCAATGCTTTCAAGGGAGGGAAGCGGCCTGCAAGCTGAGTGGGAGTGGGGGAGGGGAGGGAGACAGCTGAAGCCGAGTCCAGAAGGGCGGCGATGGAAGAGCTGCAGCTGGGTCAGAGTCTGGAGGGAGGGCGGGGCCTTCACTGAGGACCCCCTCCCAGGCCAGCCCTAGGCCCCGGCGGTCGCGCATGCGCCCTTGGCCTGTGCGGTGTGTGGGGGGTTGAACCCAAGCCCGCAGGGCTCCCGGAGCGGCCAGAGAAAGAAGGGCCCATGGAGAGGTAGGCGAGGTGGGCAGGGGGCGCCACCTTACTCTCCTCAGCTCCCTGAGGGAGAGAGAGAGAGACAGAGACAGAGAGAGAGATCCCTGACCTCTGAGTCTCTGCCTCCACCGCTGGCTGGTGCCAACTCACGCGCCATCCCACTTCCAGCCATCACCCCGACGCCTGCCCCGGGGCCAGCCCCACCACAGAGAGGCCGGTTGGTTCCTGCTCACCTCTGTGCCGTCCCTTCCCGACCTGACCCCAGTGCAGGGGATAAGCTTCAGACAAGTCTTTCCATGTCCCTCTGCATGACAATAGACTTCCTCCCCTCTCCCATTCCACAGGCCCACCCGGGACATCCACCTTTGTCATTAGCTCAGGAGAGGATGCAAGATGAGAATCTCTGCTATTGTGTGGGGAGACTCAGTTTCCCGGGTTTCCCCCATGGACACATGTTCTTCAGCTGGGTCTGATTTTCTCCAGACAAGCTGTCTTGGGAAGGATTTGGCCAGCCCTAAGAACCTGAAGGGAAAGGACGGAGGGGGGTTCTCTCTCTGCCCCCGACAGCCCCGAGCTGGGTCGGTCCCTCAGACCTGGCCAGGGGCAGCCCATCCCCCGGCGCCCTTCCCCGGGGCATCCAAGGGCAGGCTCGGCGCCAGCCCCACCCCGCTCGCCACTGCCCGACCATCGTCCTCCCTCGGGGGGCCTGGGCAGGACAGGGACCCGGCTGTGGGAGGCCTCCAGATCTCAGGCCTGGCACACCGTTTACCAGGCTGCTTCCTCCTCTGACGGGGGCCCAGCACACGCCCCAGGAGACTTGGCAGCCGCCCCCAGGGCTCTAGCCTCTGGAACTCGTCCCCTTGGAAGGGGCCTGGCCCAGGTGCCAGGTTCGGCTGGTCGGCCAGCCTCCTTTGGAGAAAGCAGGCAAACCGAGCCAGGCTTGCAGTGGCCCTGGCGTGACACCTGCCACCTCAGGCAGAGGGCCTCCCGCGTGCCCTCCATGGCGGGTTTCTCCCCGGAGCCGTGGCCTGGGCACTAGGAAGGCCGGGCCTCCCCGACTCCCGGGAGGAGGGGCTAGCCCAGTTGCGCCCTGGCCCCCAAACCCTCTGGTGCCATCTGCCTGTCTCGGCACTTCTGACTCCACAGAGCCTTTCCTACATCTGGGCTGCCTGCCGTGGCAAAGTGCAGGCGTGGGGTGAGGCCATGGCTTTGTCTTTCCAGGAAGAAATGAGCCCCTGGCCGAAGCAGCAGGCCCAGGCAGAGCCTTGAGCTTGAAGCCCAGTAGGTCTGTGGCCCTCAGGGCCAGAGCAATGCTTTCAAGGGAGGGAAGCGGCCTGCAAGCTGAGTGGGAGTGGGGGAGGGGAGGGAGACAGCTGAAGCCGAGTCCAGAAGGGCGGCGATGGAAGAGCTGCAGCTGGGTCAGAGTCTGGAGGGAGGGCGGGGCCTTCACTGAGGACCCCCTCCCAGGCCAGCCCTAGGCCCCGGCGGTCGCGCATGCGCCCTTGGCCTGTGCGGTGTGTGGGGGGTTGAACCCAAGCCCGCAGGGCTCCCGGAGCGGCCAGAGAAAGAAGGGCCCATGGAGAGGTAGGCGAGGTGGGCAGGGGGCGCCACCTTACTCTCCTCAGCTCCCTGAGGGAGAGAGAGAGAGACAGAGACAGAGAGAGAGATCCCTGACCTCTGAGTCTCTGCCTCCACCGCTGGCTGGTGCCAACTCACGCGCCATCCCACTTCCAGCCATCACCCCGACGCCTGCCCAGGGGCCAGCCCCACCACAGAGAGGCCGGTTGGTTCCTGCTCACCTCTGTGCCGTCCCTTCCCGACCTGACCCCAGTGCAGGGGATAAGCTTCAGACAAGTCTTTCCATGTCCCTCTGCATGACAATAGACTTCCTCCCCTCTCGCATTCCACAGGCCCACCCGGGACATCCACCTTTGTCATTAGCTCAGGAGAGGATGCAAGATGAGAATCTCTGCTATTGTGTGGGGAGACTCAGTTTCCCGGGTTTCCCCCATGGACACATGTTCTTCAGCTGGGTCTGATTTTCTCCAGACAAGCTGTCTTGGGAAGGATTTGGCCAGCCCTAAGAACCTGAAGGGAAAGGACGGAGGGGGGTTCTCTCTCTGCCCCCGACAGCCCCGAGCTGGGTCGGTCCCTCAGACCTGGCCAGGGGCAGCCCATCCCCCGGCGCCCTTCCCCGGGGCATCCAAGGGCAGGCTCGGCGCCAGCCCCACCCCGCTCGCCACTGCCCGACCATCGTCCTCCCTCGGGGGGCCTGGGCAGCACAGGGACCCGGCTGTGGGAGGCCTCCAGATCTCAGGCCTGGCACACCGTTTACCAGGCTGCTTCCTCCTCTGACGGGGGCCCAGCACACGCCCCAGGAGACTTGGCAGCCGCCCCCAGGGCTCTAGCCTCTGGAACTCGTCCCCTTGGAAGGGGCCTGGCCCAGGTGCCAGGTTCGGCTGGTCGGCCAGCCTCCTTTGGAGAAAGCAGGCAAACCGAGCCAGGCTTGCAGTGGACCTGGCGTGACACCTGCCACCTCAGGCAGAGGGCCTCCCGCGTGCCCTCCATGGCGGGTTTCTCCCCGGAGCCGTGGCCTGGGCACTAGGAAGGCCGGGCCTCCCCGACTCCCGGGAGGAGGGGCTAGCCCAGTTGCGCCCTGGCCCCCAAACCCTCTGGTGCCATCTGCCTGTCTCGGCACTTCTGACTCCACAGAGCCTTTCCTACATCTGGGCTGCCTGCCGTGGCAAAGTGCAGGCGTGGGGTGAGGCCATGGCTTTGTCTTTCCAGGAAGAAATGAGCCCCTGGCCGAAGCAGCAGGCCCAGGCAGAGCCTTGAGCTTGAAGCCCAGTAGGTCTGTGGCCCTCAGGGCCAGAGCAATGCTTTCAAGGGAGGGAAGCGGCCTGCAAGCTGAGTGGGAGTGGGGGAGGGGAGGGAGACAGCTGAAGCCGAGTCCAGAAGGGCGGCGATGGAAGAGCTGCAGCTGGGTCAGAGTCTGGAGGGAGGGCGGGGCCTTCACTGAGGACCCCCTCCCAGGCCAGCCCTAGGCCCCGGCGGTCGCGCATGCGCCCTTGGCCTGTGCGGTGTGTGGGGGGTTGAACCCAAGCCCGCAGGGCTCCCGGAGCGGCCAGAGAAAGAAGGGCCCATGGAGAGGTAGGCGAGGTGGGCAGGGGGCGCCACCTTACTCTCCTCAGCTCCCTGAGGGAGAGAGAGAGAGACAGAGACAGAGAGAGAGATCCCTGACCTCTGAGTCTCTGCCTCCACCGCTGGCTGGTGCCAACTCACGCGCCATCCCACTTCCAGCCATCACCCCGACGCCTGCCCCGGGGCCAGCCCCACCACAGAGAGGCCGGTTGGTTCCTGCTCACCTCTGTGCCGTCCCTTCCCGACCTGACCCCAGTGCAGGGGATAAGCTTCAGACAAGTCTTTCCATGTCCCTCTGCATGACAATAGACTTCCTCCCCTCTCCCATTCCACAGGCCCACCCGGGACATCCACCTTTGTCATTAGCTCAGGAGAGGATGCAAGATGAGAATCTCTGCTATTGTGTGGGGAGACTCAGTTTCCCGGGTTTCCCCCATGGACACATGTTCTTCAGCTGGGTCTGATTTTCTCCAGACAAGCTGTCTTGGGAAGGATTTGGCCAGCCCTAAGAACCTGAAGGGAAAGGACGGAGGGGGGTTCTCTCTCTGCCCCCGACAGCCCCGAGCTGGGTCGGTCCCTCAGACCTGGCCAGGGGCAGCCCATCCCCCGGCGCCCTTCCCCGGGGCATCCAAGGGCAGGCTCGGCGCCAGCCCCACCCCGCTCGCCACTGCCCGACCATCGTCCTCCCTCGGGGGGCCTGGGCAGGACAGGGACCCGGCTGTGGGAGGCCTCCAGATCTCAGGCCTGGCACACCGTTTACCAGGCTGCTTCCTCCTCTGACGGGGGCCCAGCACACGCCCCAGGAGACTTGGCAGCCGCCCCCAGGGCTCTAGCCTCTGGAACTCGTCCCCTTGGAAGGGGCCTGGCCCAGGTGCCAGGTTCGGCTGGTCGGCCAGCCTCCTTTGGAGAAAGCAGGCAAACCGAGCCAGGCTTGCAGTGGCCCTGGCGTGACACCTGCCACCTCAGGCAGAGGGCCTCCCGCGTGCCCTCCATGGCGGGTTTCTCCCCGGAGCCGTGGCCTGGGCACTAGGAAGGCCGGGCCTCCCCGACTCCCGGGAGGAGGGGCTAGCCCAGTTGCGCCCTGGCCCCCAAACCCTCTGGTGCCATCTGCCTGTCTCGGCACTTCTGACTCCACAGAGCCTTTCCTACATCTGGGCTGCCTGCCGTGGCAAAGTGCAGGCGTGGGGTGAGGCCATGGCTTTGTCTTTCCAGGAAGAAATGAGCCCCTGGCCGAAGCAGCAGGCCCAGGCAGAGCCTTGAGCTTGAAGCCCAGTAGGTCTGTGGCCCTCAGGGCCAGAGCAATGCTTTCAAGGGAGGGAAGCGGCCTGCAAGCTGAGTGGGAGTGGGGGAGGGGAGGGAGACAGCTGAAGCCGAGTCCAGAAGGGCGGCGATGGAAGAGCTGCAGCTGGGTCAGAGTCTGGAGGGAGGGCGGGGCCTTCACTGAGGACCCCCTCCCAGGCCAGCCCTAGGCCCCGGCGGTCGCGCATGCGCCCTTGGCCTGTGCGGTGTGTGGGGGGTTGAACCCAAGCCCGCAGGGCTCCCGGAGCGGCCAGAGAAAGAAGGGCCCATGGAGAGGTAGGCGAGGTGGGCAGGGGGCGCCACCTTACTCTCCTCAGCTCCCTGAGGGAGAGAGAGAGAGACAGAGACAGAGAGAGAGATCCCTGACCTCTGAGTCTCTGCCTCCACCGCTGGCTGGTGCCAACTCACGCGCCATCCCACTTCCAGCCATCACCCCGACGCCTGCCCAGGGGCCAGCCCCACCACAGAGAGGCCGGTTGGTTCCTGCTCACCTCTGTGCCGTCCCTTCCCGACCTGACCCCAGTGCAGGGGATAAGCTTCAGACAAGTCTTTCCATGTCCCTCTGCATGACAATAGACTTCCTCCCCTCTCGCATTCCACAGGCCCACCCGGGACATCCACCTTTGTCATTAGCTCAGGAGAGGATGCAAGATGAGAATCTCTGCTATTGTGTGGGGAGACTCAGTTTCCCGGGTTTCCCCCATGGACACATGTTCTTCAGCTGGGTCTGATTTTCTCCAGACAAGCTGTCTTGGGAAGGATTTGGCCAGCCCTAAGAACCTGAAGGGAAAGGACGGAGGGGGGTTCTCTCTCTGCCCCCGACAGCCCCGAGCTGGGTCGGTCCCTCAGACCTGGCCAGGGGCAGCCCATCCCCCGGCGCCCTTCCCCGGGGCATCCAAGGGCAGGCTCGGCGCCAGCCCCACCCCGCTCGCCACTGCCCGACCATCGTCCTCCCTCGGGGGGCCTGGGCAGGACAGGGACCCGGCTGTGGGAGGCCTCCAGATCTCAGGCCTGGCACACCGTTTACCAGGCTGCTTCCTCCTCTGACGGGGGCCCAGCACACGCCCCAGGAGACTTGGCAGCCGCCCCCAGGGCTCTAGCCTCTGGAACTCGTCCCCTTGGAAGGGGCCTGGCCCAGGTGCCAGGTTCGGCTGGTCGGCCAGCCTCCTTTGGAGAAAGCAGGCAAACCGAGCCAGGCTTGCAGTGGACCTGGCGTGACACCTGCCACCTCAGGCAGAGGGCCTCCCGCGTGCCCTCCATGGCGGGTTTCTCCCCGGAGCCGTGGCCTGGGCACTAGGAAGGCCGGGCCTCCCCGACTCCCGGGAGGAGGGGCTAGCCCAGTTGCGCCCTGGCCCCCAAACCCTCTGGTGCCATCTGCCTGTCTCGGCACTTCTGACTCCACAGAGCCTTTCCTACATCTGGGCTGCCTGCCGTGGCAAAGTGCAGGCGTGGGGTGAGGCCATGGCTTTGTCTTTCCAGGAAGAAATGAGCCCCTGGCCGAAGCAGCAGGCCCAGGCAGAGCCTTGAGCTTGAAGCCCAGTAGGTCTGTGGCCCTCAGGGCCAGAGCAATGCTTTCAAGGGAGGGAAGCGGCCTGCAAGCTGAGTGGGAGTGGGGGAGGGGAGGGAGACAGCTGAAGCCGAGTCCAGAAGGGCGGCGATGGAAGAGCTGCAGCTGGGTCAGAGTCTGGAGGGAGGGCGGGGCCTTCACTGAGGACCCCCTCCCAGGCCAGCCCTAGGCCCCGGCGGTCGCGCATGCGCCCTTGGCCTGTGCGGTGTGTGGGGGGTTGAACCCAAGCCCGCAGGGCTCCCGGAGCGGCCAGAGAAAGAAGGGCCCATGGAGAGGTAGGCGAGGTGGGCAGGGGGCGCCACCTTACTCTCCTCAGCTCCCTGAGGGAGAGAGAGAGAGACAGAGACAGAGAGAGAGATCCCTGACCTCTGAGTCTCTGCCTCCACCGCTGGCTGGTGCCAACTCACGCGCCATCCCACTTCCAGCCATCACCCCGACGCCTGCCCAGGGGCCAGCCCCACCACAGAGAGGCCGGTTGGTTCCTGCTCACCTCTGTGCCGTCCCTTCCCGACCTGACCCCAGTGCAGGGGATAAGCTTCAGACAAGTCTTTCCATGTCCCTCTGCATGACAATAGACTTCCTCCCCTCTCGCATTCCACAGGCCCACCCGGGACATCCACCTTTGTCATTAGCTCAGGAGAGGATGCAAGATGAGAATCTCTGCTATTGTGTGGGGAGACTCAGTTTCCCGGGTTTCCCCCATGGACACATGTTCTTCAGCTGGGTCTGATTTTCTCCAGACAAGCTGTCTTGGGAAGGATTTGGCCAGCCCTAAGAACCTGAAGGGAAAGGACGGAGGGGGGTTCTCTCTCTGCCCCCGACAGCCCCGAGCTGGGTCGGTCCCTCAGACCTGGCCAGGGGCAGCCCATCCCCCGGCGCCCTTCCCCGGGGCATCCAAGGGCAGGCTCGGCGCCAGCCCCACCCCGCTCGCCACTGCCCGACCATCGTCCTCCCTCGGGGGGCCTGGGCAGGACAGGGACCCGGCTGTGGGAGGCCTCCAGATCTCAGGCCTGGCACACCGTTTACCAGGCTGCTTCCTCCTCTGACGGGGGCCCAGCACACGCCCCAGGAGACTTGGCAGCCGCCCCCAGGGCTCTAGCCTCTGGAACTCGTCCCCTTGGAAGGGGCCTGGCCCAGGTGCCAGGTTCGGCTGGTCGGCCAGCCTCCTTTGGAGAAAGCAGGCAAACCGAGCCAGGCTTGCAGTGGACCTGGCGTGACACCTGCCACCTCAGGCAGAGGGCCTCCCGCGTGCCCTCCATGGCGGGTTTCTCCCCGGAGCCGTGGCCTGGGCACTAGGAAGGCCGGGCCTCCCCGACTCCCGGGAGGAGGGGCTAGCCCAGTTGCGCCCTGGCCCCCAAACCCTCTGGTGCCATCTGCCTGTCTCGGCACTTCTGACTCCACAGAGCCTTTCCTACATCTGGGCTGCCTGCCGTGGCAAAGTGCAGGCGTGGGGTGAGGCCATGGCTTTGTCTTTCCAGGAAGAAATGAGCCCCTGGCCGAAGCAGCAGGCCCAGGCAGAGCCTTGAGCTTGAAGCCCAGTAGGTCTGTGGCCCTCAGGGCCAGAGCAATGCTTTCAAGGGAGGGAAGCGGCCTGCAAGCTGAGTGGGAGTGGGGGAGGGGAGGGAGACAGCTGAAGCCGAGTCCAGAAGGGCGGCGATGGAAGAGCTGCAGCTGGGTCAGAGTCTGGAGGGAGGGCGGGGCCTTCACTGAGGACCCCCTCCCAGGCCAGCCCTAGGCCCCGGCGGTCGCGCATGCGCCCTTGGCCTGTGCGGTGTGTGGGGGGTTGAACCCAAGCCCGCAGGGCTCCCGGAGCGGCCAGAGAAAGAAGGGCCCATGGAGAGGTAGGCGAGGTGGGCAGGGGGCGCCACCTTACTCTCCTCAGCTCCCTGAGGGAGAGAGAGAGAGACAGAGACAGAGAGAGAGATCCCTGACCTCTGAGTCTCTGCCTCCACCGCTGGCTGGTGCCAACTCACGCGCCATCCCACTTCCAGCCATCACCCCGACGCCTGCCCCGGGGCCAGCCCCACCACAGAGAGGCCGGTTGGTTCCTGCTCACCTCTGTGCCGTCCCTTCCCGACCTGACCCCAGTGCAGGGGATAAGCTTCAGACAAGTCTTTCCATGTCCCTCTGCATGACAATAGACTTCCTCCCCTCTCCCATTCCACAGGCCCACCCGGGACATCCACCTTTGTCATTAGCTCAGGAGAGGATGCAAGATGAGAATCTCTGCTATTGTGTGGGGAGACTCAGTTTCCCGGGTTTCCCCCATGGACACATGTTCTTCAGCTGGGTCTGATTTTCTCCAGACAAGCTGTCTTGGGAAGGATTTGGCCAGCCCTAAGAACCTGAAGGGAAAGGACGGAGGGGGGTTCTCTCTCTGCCCCCGACAGCCCCGAGCTGGGTCGGTCCCTCAGACCTGGCCAGGGGCAGCCCATCCCCCGGCGCCCTTCCCCGGGGCATCCAAGGGCAGGCTCGGCGCCAGCCCCACCCCGCTCGCCACTGCCCGACCATCGTCCTCCCTCGGGGGGCCTGGGCAGGACAGGGACCCGGCTGTGGGAGGCCTCCAGATCTCAGGCCTGGCACACCGTTTACCAGGCTGCTTCCTCCTCTGACGGGGGCCCAGCACACGCCCCAGGAGACTTGGCAGCCGCCCCCAGGGCTCTAGCCTCTGGAACTCGTCCCCTTGGAAGGGGCCTGGCCCAGGTGCCAGGTTCGGCTGGTCGGCCAGCCTCCTTTGGAGAAAGCAGGCAAACCGAGCCAGGCTTGCAGTGGCCCTGGCGTGACACCTGCCACCTCAGGCAGAGGGCCTCCCGCGTGCCCTCCATGGCGGGTTTCTCCCCGGAGCCGTGGCCTGGGCACTAGGAAGGCCGGGCCTCCCCGACTCCCGGGAGGAGGGGCTAGCCCAGTTGCGCCCTGGCCCCCAAACCCTCTGGTGCCATCTGCCTGTCTCGGCACTTCTGACTCCACAGAGCCTTTCCTACATCTGGGCTGCCTGCCGTGGCAAAGTGCAGGCGTGGGGTGAGGCCATGGCTTTGTCTTTCCAGGAAGAAATGAGCCCCTGGCCGAAGCAGCAGGCCCAGGCAGAGCCTTGAGCTTGAAGCCCAGTAGGTCTGTGGCCCTCAGGGCCAGAGCAATGCTTTCAAGGGAGGGAAGCGGCCTGCAAGCTGAGTGGGAGTGGGGGAGGGGAGGGAGACAGCTGAAGCCGAGTCCAGAAGGGCGGCGATGGAAGAGCTGCAGCTGGGTCAGAGTCTGGAGGGAGGGCGGGGCCTTCACTGAGGACCCCCTCCCAGGCCAGCCCTAGGCCCCGGCGGTCGCGCATGCGCCCTTGGCCTGTGCGGTGTGTGGGGGGTTGAACCCAAGCCCGCAGGGCTCCCGGAGCGGCCAGAGAAAGAAGGGCCCATGGAGAGGTAGGCGAGGTGGGCAGGGGGCGCCACCTTACTCTCCTCAGCTCCCTGAGGGAGAGAGAGAGAGACAGAGACAGAGAGAGAGATCCCTGACCTCTGAGTCTCTGCCTCCACCGCTGGCTGGTGCCAACTCACGCGCCATCCCACTTCCAGCCATCACCCCGACGCCTGCCCCGGGGCCAGCCCCACCACAGAGAGGCCGGTTGGTTCCTGCTCACCTCTGTGCCGTCCCTTCCCGACCTGACCCCAGTGCAGGGGATAAGCTTCAGACAAGTCTTTCCATGTCCCTCTGCATGACAATAGACTTCCTCCCCTCTCCCATTCCACAGGCCCACCCGGGACATCCACCTTTGTCATTAGCTCAGGAGAGGATGCAAGATGAGAATCTCTGCTATTGTGTGGGGAGACTCAGTTTCCCGGGTTTCCCCCATGGACACATGTTCTTCAGCTGGGTCTGATTTTCTCCAGACAAGCTGTCTTGGGAAGGATTTGGCCAGCCCTAAGAACCTGAAGGGAAAGGACGGAGGGGGGTTCTCTCTCTGCCCCCGACAGCCCCGAGCTGGGTCGGTCCCTCAGACCTGGCCAGGGGCAGCCCATCCCCCGGCGCCCTTCCCCGGGGCATCCAAGGGCAGGCTCGGCGCCAGCCCCACCCCGCTCGCCACTGCCCGACCATCGTCCTCCCTCGGGGGGCCTGGGCAGGACAGGGACCCGGCTGTGGGAGGCCTCCAGATCTCAGGCCTGGCACACCGTTTACCAGGCTGCTTCCTCCTCTGACGGGGGCCCAGCACACGCCCCAGGAGACTTGGCAGCCGCCCCCAGGGCTCTAGCCTCTGGAACTCGTCCCCTTGGAAGGGGCCTGGCCCAGGTGCCAGGTTCGGCTGGTCGGCCAGCCTCCTTTGGAGAAAGCAGGCAAACCGAGCCAGGCTTGCAGTGGCCCTGGCGTGACACCTGCCACCTCAGGCAGAGGGCCTCCCGCGTGCCCTCCATGGCGGGTTTCTCCCCGGAGCCGTGGCCTGGGCACTAGGAAGGCCGGGCCTCCCCGACTCCCGGGAGGAGGGGCTAGCCCAGTTGCGCCCTGGCCCCCAAACCCTCTGGTGCCATCTGCCTGTCTCGGCACTTCTGACTCCACAGAGCCTTTCCTACATCTGGGCTGCCTGCCGTGGCAAAGTGCAGGCGTGGGGTGAGGCCATGGCTTTGTCTTTCCAGGAAGAAATGAGCCCCTGGCCGAAGCAGCAGGCCCAGGCAGAGCCTTGAGCTTGAAGCCCAGTAGGTCTGTGGCCCTCAGGGCCAGAGCAATGCTTTCAAGGGAGGGAAGCGGCCTGCAAGCTGAGTGGGAGTGGGGGAGGGGAGGGAGACAGCTGAAGCCGAGTCCAGAAGGGCGGCGATGGAAGAGCTGCAGCTGGGTCAGAGTCTGGAGGGAGGGCGGGGCCTTCACTGAGGACCCCCTCCCAGGCCAGCCCTAGGCCCCGGCGGTCGCGCATGCGCCCTTGGCCTGTGCGGTGTGTGGGGGGTTGAACCCAAGCCCGCAGGGCTCCCGGAGCGGCCAGAGAAAGAAGGGCCCATGGAGAGGTAGGCGAGGTGGGCAGGGGGCGCCACCTTACTCTCCTCAGCTCCCTGAGGGAGAGAGAGAGAGACAGAGACAGAGAGAGAGATCCCTGACCTCTGAGTCTCTGCCTCCACCGCTGGCTGGTGCCAACTCACGCGCCATCCCACTTCCAGCCATCACCCCGACGCCTGCCCCGGGGCCAGCCCCACCACAGAGAGGCCGGTTGGTTCCTGCTCACCTCTGTGCCGTCCCTTCCCGACCTGACCCCAGTGCAGGGGATAAGCTTCAGACAAGTCTTTCCATGTCCCTCTGCATGACAATAGACTTCCTCCCCTCTCGCATTCCACAGGCCCACCCGGGACATCCACCTTGGTCATTAGCTCAGGAGAGGATGCAAGATGAGAATCTCTGCTATTGTGTGGGGAGACTCAGTTTCCCGGGTTTCCCCCATGGACACATGTTCTTCAGCTGGGTCTGATTTTCTCCAGACAAGCTGTCTTGGGAAGGATTTGGCCAGCCCTAAGAACCTGAAGGGAAAGGACGGAGGGGGGTTCTCTCTCTGCCCCCGACAGCCCCGAGCTGGGTCGGTCCCTCAGACCTGGCCAGGGGCAGCCCATCCCCCGGCGCCCTTCCCCGGGGCATCCAAGGGCAGGCTCGGCGCCAGCCCCACCCCGCTCGCCACTGCCCGACCATCGTCCTCCCTCGGGGGGCCTGGGCAGGACAGGGACCCGGCTGTGGGAGGCCTCCAGATCTCAGGCCTGGCACACCGTTTACCAGGCTGCTTCCTCCTCTGACGGGGGCCCAGCACACGCCCCAGGAGACTTGGCAGCCGCCCCCAGGGCTCTAGCCTCTGGAACTCGTCCCCTTGGAAGGGGCCTGGCCCAGGTGCCAGGTTCGGCTGGTCGGCCAGCCTCCTTTGGAGAAAGCAGGCAAACCGAGCCAGGCTTGCAGTGGACCTGGCGTGACACCTGCCACCTCAGGCAGAGGGCCTCCCGCGTGCCCTCCATGGCGGGTTTCTCCCCGGAGCCGTGGCCTGGGCACTAGGAAGGCCGGGCCTCCCCGACTCCCGGGAGGAGGGGCTAGCCCAGTTGCGCCCTGGCCCCCAAACCCTCTGGTGCCATCTGCCTGTCTCGGCACTTCTGACTCCACAGAGCCTTTCCTACATCTGGGCTGCCTGCCGTGGCAAAGTGCAGGCGTGGGGTGAGGCCATGGCTTTGTCTTTCCAGGAAGAAATGAGCCCCTGGCCGAAGCAGCAGGCCCAGGCAGAGCCTTGAGCTTGAAGCCCAGTAGGTCTGTGGCCCTCAGGGCCAGAGCAATGCTTTCAAGGGAGGGAAGCGGCCTGCAAGCTGAGTGGGAGTGGGGGAGGGGAGGGAGACAGCTGAAGCCGAGTCCAGAAGGGCGGCGATGGAAGAGCTGCAGCTGGGTCAGAGTCTGGAGGGAGGGCGGGGCCTTCACTGAGGACCCCCTCCCAGGCCAGCCCTAGGCCCCGGCGGTCGCGCATGCGCCCTTGGCCTGTGCGGTGTGTGGGGGGTTGAACCCAAGCCCGCAGGGCTCCCGGAGCGGCCAGAGAAAGAAGGGCCCATGGAGAGGTAGGCGAGGTGGGCAGGGGGCGCCACCTTACTCTCCTCAGCTCCCTGAGGGAGAGAGAGAGAGACAGAGACAGAGAGAGAGATCCCTGACCTCTGAGTCTCTGCCTCCACCGCTGGCTGGTGCCAACTCACGCGCCATCCCACTTCCAGCCATCACCCCGACGCCTGCCCAGGGGCCAGCCCCACCACAGAGAGGCCGGTTGGTTCCTGCTCACCTCTGTGCCGTCCCTTCCCGACCTGACCCCAGTGCAGGGGATAAGCTTCAGACAAGTCTTTCCATGTCCCTCTGCATGACAATAGACTTCCTCCCCTCTCGCATTCCACAGGCCCACCCGGGACATCCACCTTTGTCATTAGCTCAGGAGAGGATGCAAGATGAGAATCTCTGCTATTGTGTGGGGAGACTCAGTTTCCCGGGTTTCCCCCATGGACACATGTTCTTCAGCTGGGTCTGATTTTCTCCAGACAAGCTGTCTTGGGAAGGATTTGGCCAGCCCTAAGAACCTGAAGGGAAAGGACGGAGGGGGGTTCTCTCTCTGCCCCCGACAGCCCCGAGCTGGGTCGGTCCCTCAGACCTGGCCAGGGGCAGCCCATCCCCCGGCGCCCTTCCCCGGGGCATCCAAGGGCAGGCTCGGCGCCAGCCCCACCCCGCTCGCCACTGCCCGACCATCGTCCTCCCTCGGGGGGCCTGGGCAGGACAGGGACCCGGCTGTGGGAGGCCTCCAGATCTCAGGCCTGGCACACCGTTTACCAGGCTGCTTCCTCCTCTGACGGGGGCCCAGCACACGCCCCAGGAGACTTGGCAGCCGCCCCCAGGGCTCTAGCCTCTGGAACTCGTCCCCTTGGAAGGGGCCTGGCCCAGGTGCCAGGTTCGGCTGGTCGGCCAGCCTCCTTTGGAGAAAGCAGGCACCCGAGCCAGGCTTGCAGTGGACCTGGCGTGACACCTGCCACCTCAGGCAGAGGGCCTCCCGCGTGCCCTCCATGGCGGGTTTCTCCCCGGAGCCGTGGCCTGGGCACTAGGAAGGCCGGGCCTCCCCGACTCCCGGGAGGAGGGGCTAGCCCAGTTGCGCCCTGGCCCCCAAACCCTCTGGTGCCATCTGCCTGTCTCGGCACTTCTGACTCCACAGAGCCTTTCCTACATCTGGGCTGCCTGCCGTGGCAAAGTGCAGGCGTGGGGTGAGGCCATGGCTTTGTCTTTCCAGGAAGAAATGAGCCCCTGGCCGAAGCAGCAGGCCCAGGCAGAGCCTTGAGCTTGAAGCCCAGTAGGTCTGTGGCCCTCAGGGCCAGAGCAATGCTTTCAAGGGAGGGAAGCGGCCTGCAAGCTGAGTGGGAGTGGGGGAGGGGAGGGAGACAGCTGAAGCCGAGTCCAGAAGGGCGGCGATGGAAGAGCTGCAGCTGGGTCAGAGTCTGGAGGGAGGGCGGGGCCTTCACTGAGGACCCCCTCCCAGGCCAGCCCTAGGCCCCGGCGGTCGCGCATGCGCCCTTGGCCTGTGCGGTGTGTGGGGGGTTGAACCCAAGCCCGCAGGGCTCCCGGAGCGGCCAGAGAAAGAAGGGCCCATGGAGAGGTAGGCGAGGTGGGCAGGGGGCGCCACCTTACTCTCCTCAGCTCCCTGAGGGAGAGAGAGAGAGACAGAGACAGAGAGAGAGATCCCTGACCTCTGAGTCTCTGCCTCCACCGCTGGCTGGTGCCAACTCACGCGCCATCCCACTTCCAGCCATCACCCCGACGCCTGCCCCGGGGCCAGCCCCACCACAGAGAGGCCGGTTGGTTCCTGCTCACCTCTGTGCCGTCCCTTCCCGACCTGACCCCAGTGCAGGGGATAAGCTTCAGACAAGTCTTTCCATGTCCCTCTGCATGACAATAGACTTCCTCCCCTCTCCCATTCCACAGGCCCACCCGGGACATCCACCTTTGTCATTAGCTCAGGAGAGGATGCAAGATGAGAATCTCTGCTATTGTGTGGGGAGACTCAGTTTCCCGGGTTTCCCCCATGGACACATGTTCTTCAGCTGGGTCTGATTTTCTCCAGACAAGCTGTCTTGGGAAGGATTTGGCCAGCCCTAAGAACCTGAAGGGAAAGGACGGAGGGGGGTTCTCTCTCTGCCCCCGACAGCCCCGAGCTGGGTCGGTCCCTCAGACCTGGCCAGGGGCAGCCCATCCCCCGGCGCCCTTCCCCGGGGCATCCAAGGGCAGGCTCGGCGCCAGCCCCACCCCGCTCGCCACTGCCCGACCATCGTCCTCCCTCGGGGGGCCTGGGCAGGACAGGGACCCGGCTGTGGGAGGCCTCCAGATCTCAGGCCTGGCACACCGTTTACCAGGCTGCTTCCTCCTCTGACGGGGGCCCAGCACACGCCCCAGGAGACTTGGCAGCCGCCCCCAGGGCTCTAGCCTCTGGAACTCGTCCCCTTGGAAGGGGCCTGGCCCAGGTGCCAGGTTCGGCTGGTCGGCCAGCCTCCTTTGGAGAAAGCAGGCAAACCGAGCCAGGCTTGCAGTGGCCCTGGCGTGACACCTGCCACCTCAGGCAGAGGGCCTCCCGCGTGCCCTCCATGGCGGGTTTCTCCCCGGAGCCGTGGCCTGGGCACTAGGAAGGCCGGGCCTCCCCGACTCCCGGGAGGAGGGGCTAGCCCAGTTGCGCCCTGGCCCCCAAACCCTCTGGTGCCATCTGCCTGTCTCGGCACTTCTGACTCCACAGAGCCTTTCCTACATCTGGGCTGCCTGCCGTGGCAAAGTGCAGGCGTGGGGTGAGGCCATGGCTTTGTCTTTCCAGGAAGAAATGAGCCCCTGGCCGAAGCAGCAGGCCCAGGCAGAGCCTTGAGCTTGAAGCCCAGTAGGTCTGTGGCCCTCAGGGCCAGAGCAATGCTTTCAAGGGAGGGAAGCGGCCTGCAAGCTGAGTGGGAGTGGGGGAGGGGAGGGAGACAGCTGAAGCCGAGTCCAGAAGGGCGGCGATGGAAGAGCTGCAGCTGGGTCAGAGTCTGGAGGGAGGGCGGGGCCTTCACTGAGGACCCCCTCCCAGGCCAGCCCTAGGCCCCGGCGGTCGCGCATGCGCCCTTGGCCTGTGCGGTGTGTGGGGGGTTGAACCCAAGCCCGCAGGGCTCCCGGAGCGGCCAGAGAAAGAAGGGCCCATGGAGAGGTAGGCGAGGTGGGCAGGGGGCGCCACCTTACTCTCCTCAGCTCCCTGAGGGAGAGAGAGAGAGACAGAGACAGAGAGAGAGATCCCTGACCTCTGAGTCTCTGCCTCCACCGCTGGCTGGTGCCAACTCACGCGCCATCCCACTTCCAGCCATCACCCCGACGCCTGCCCCGGGGCCAGCCCCACCACAGAGAGGCCGGTTGGTTCCTGCTCACCTCTGTGCCGTCCCTTCCCGACCTGACCCCAGTGCAGGGGATAAGCTTCAGACAAGTCTTTCCATGTCCCTCTGCATGACAATAGACTTCCTCCCCTCTCGCATTCCACAGGCCCACCCGGGACATCCACCTTTGTCATTAGCTCAGGAGAGGATGCAAGATGAGAATCTCTGCTATTGTGTGGGGAGACTCAGTTTCCCGGGTTTCCCCCATGGACACATGTTCTTCAGCTGGGTCTGATTTTCTCCAGACAAGCTGTCTTGGGAAGGATTTGGCCAGCCCTAAGAACCTGAAGGGAAAGGACGGAGGGGGGTTCTCTCTCTGCCCCCGACAGCCCCGAGCTGGGTCGGTCCCTCAGACCTGGCCAGGGGCAGCCCATCCCCCGGCGCCCATCCCCGGGGCATCCAAGGGCAGGCTCGGCGCCAGCCCCACCCCGCTCGCCACTGCCCGACCATCGTCCTCCCTCGGGGGGCCTGGGCAGGACAGGGACCCGGCTGTGGGAGGCCTCCAGATCTCAGGCCTGGCACACCGTTTACCAGGCTGCTTCCTCCTCTGACGGGGGCCCAGCACACGCCCCAGGAGACTTGGCAGCCGCCCCCAGGGCTCTAGCCTCTGGAACTCGTCCCCTTGGAAGGGGCCTGGCCCAGGTGCCAGGTTCGGCTGGTCGGCCAGCCTCCTTTGGAGAAAGCAGGCAAACCGAGCCAGGCTTGCAGTGGCCCTGGCGTGACACCTGCCACCTCAGGCAGAGGGCCTCCCGCGTGCCCTCCATGGCGGGTTTCTCCCCGGAGCCGTGGCCTGGGCACTAGGAAGGCCGGGCCTCCCCGACTCCCGGGAGGAGGGGCTAGCCCAGTTGCGCCCTGGCCCCCAAACCCTCTGGTGCCATCTGCCTGTCTCGGCACTTCTGACTCCACAGAGCCTTTCCTACATCTGGGCTGCCTGCCGTGGCAAAGTGCAGGCGTGGGGTGAGGCCATGGCTTTGTCTTTCCAGGAAGAAATGAGCCCCTGGCCGAAGCAGCAGGCCCAGGCAGAGCCTTGAGCTTGAAGCCCAGTAGGTCTGTGGCCCTCAGGGCCAGAGCAATGCTTTCAAGGCAGGGAAGCGGCCTGCAAGCTGAGTGGGAGTGGGGGAGGGGAGGGAGACAGCTGAAGCCGAGTCCAGAAGGGCGGCGATGGAAGACCTGCAGCTGGGTTAGAGTCTGGAGGGAGGGCGGGGCCTTCACTGAGGACCCCCTCCCAGGCCAGCCCTAGGCCCCGGCGGTCGCGCATGCGTCCTTGGCCTGTGCGGTGTGTGGGGGGTTGAACCCAAGCCCGCAGGGCTCCCGGAGCGGCCAGAGAAAGAAGGGCCCATGGAGAGGTAGGCGAGGTGGGCAGGGGGCGCCACCTTACTCTCCTCAGCTCCCTGAGGGAGAGAGAGAGAGACAGAGACAGAGAGAGAGATCCCTGACCTCTGAGTCTCTGCCTCCACCGCTGGCTGGTGCCAACTCACGCGCCATCCCACTTCCAGCCATCACCCCGACGCCTGCCCCGGGGCCAGCCCCACCACAGAGAGGCCGGTTGGTTCCTGCTCACCTCTGTGCCGTCCCTTCCCGACCTGACCCCAGTGCAGGGGATAAGCTTCAGACAAGTCTTTCCATGTCCCTCTGCATGACAATAGACTTCCTCCCCTCTCGCATTCCACAGGCCCACCCGGGACATCCACCTTTGTCATTAGCTCAGGAGAGGATGCAAGATGAGAATCTCTGCTATTGTGTGGGGAGACTCAGTTTCCCGGGTTTCCCCCATGGACACATGTTCTTCAGCTGGGTCTGATTTTCTCCAGACAAGCTGTCTTGGGAAGGATTTGGCCAGCCCTAAGAACCTGAAGGGAAAGGACGGAGGGGGGTTCTCTCTCTGCCCCCGACAGCCCCGAGCTGGGTCGGTCCCTCAGACCTGGCCAGGGGCAGCCCATCCCCCGGCGCCCTTCCCCGGGGCATCCAAGGGCAGGCTCGGCGCCAGCCCCACCCCGCTCGCCACTGCCCGACCATCGTCCTCCCTCGGGGGGCCTGGGCAGGACAGGGACCCGGCTGTGGGAGGCCTCCAGATCTCAGGCCTGGCACACCGTTTACCAGGCTGCTTCCTCCTCTGACGGGGGCCCAGCACACGCCCCAGGAGACTTGGCAGCCGCCCCCAGGGCTCTAGCCTCTGGAACTCGTCCCCTTGGAAGGGGCCTGGCCCAGGTGCCAGGTTCGGCTGGTCGGCCAGCCTCCTTTGGAGAAAGCAGGCAAACCGAGCCAGGCTTGCAGTGGCCCTGGCGTGACACCTGCCACCTCAGGCAGAGGGCCTCCCGCGTGCCCTCCATGGCGGGTTTCTCCCCGGAGCCGTGGCCTGGGCACTAGGAAGGCCGGGCCTCCCCGACTCCCGGGAGGAGGGGCTAGCCCAGTTGCGCCCTGGCCCCCAAACCCTCTGGTGCCATCTGCCTGTCTCGGCACTTCTGACTCCACAGAGCCTTTCCTACATCTGGGCTGCCTGCCGTGGCAAAGTGCAGGCGTGGGGTGAGGCCATGGCTTTGTCTTTCCAGGAAGAAATGAGCCCCTGGCCGAAGCAGCAGGCCCAGGCAGAGCCTTGAGCTTGAAGCCCAGTAGGTCTGTGGCCCTCAGGGCCAGAGCAATGCTTTCAAGGGAGGGAAGCGGCCTGCAAGCTGAGTGGGAGTGGGGGAGGGGAGGGAGACAGCTGAAGCCGAGTCCAGAAGGGCGGCGATGGAAGAGCTGCAGCTGGGTCAGAGTCTGGAGGGAGGGCGGGGCCTTCACTGAGGACCCCCTCC
Source organism: Diceros bicornis minor (assembly GCF_020826845.1). NCBI lineage: Eukaryota > Metazoa > Chordata > Mammalia > Perissodactyla > Rhinocerotidae > Diceros > Diceros bicornis. Next base: position 39,221 of record NW_026691400.1, on the reverse strand, counting down.
CAGGCCAGCCCTAGGCCCCGGCGGTCGCGCATGCGCCCTTGGCCTGTGCGGTGTGTGGGGGGTTGAACCCAAGCCCGCAGGGATCCCGGAGCGGCCAGAGAAAGAAGGGCCCATGGAGAGGTAGGCGAGGTGGGCAGGGGGCGCCACCTTACTCTCCTCAGCTCCCTGAGGGAGAGAGAGAGAGACAGAGACAGAGAGAGAGATCCCTGACCTCTGAGTCTCTGCCTCCACCGCTGGCTGGTGCCAACTCACGCGCCATCCCACTTCCAGCCATCACCCCGACGCCTGCCCCGGGGCCAGCCCCACCACAGAGAGGCCGGTTGGTTCCTGCTCACCTCTGTGCCGTCCCTTCCCGACCTGACCCCAGTGCAGGGGATAAGCTTCAGACAAGTCTTTCCATGTCCCTCTGCATGACAATAGACTTCCTCCCCTCTCCCATTCCACAGGCCCACCCGGGACATCCACCTTTGTCATTAGCTCAGGAGAGGATGCAAGATGAGAATCTCTGCTATTGTGTGGGGAGACTCAGTTTCCCGGGTTTCCCCCATGGACACATGTTCTTCAGCTGGGTCTGATTTTCTCCAGACAAGCTGTCTTGGGAAGGATTTGGCCAGCCCTAAGAACCTGAAGGGAAAGGACGGAGGGGGGTTCTCTCTCTGCCCCCGACAGCCCCGAGCTGGGTCGGTCCCTCAGACCTGACCAGGGACAGCCCATCCCCCGGCGCCCTTCCCCGGGGCATCCAAGGGCAGGCTCGGCGCCAGCCCCACCCCGCTCGCCACTGCCCGACCATCGTCCTCCCTCGGGGGGCCTGGGCAGGACAGGGACCCGGCTGTGGGAGGCCTCCAGATCTCAGGCCTGGCACACCGTTTACCAGGCTGCTTCCTCCTCTGACGGGGGCCCAGCACACGCCCCAGGAGACTTGGCAGCCGCCCCCAGGGCTCTAGCCTCTGGAACTCGTCCCCTTGGAAGGGGCCTGGCCCAGGTGCCAGGTTCGGCTGGTCGGCCAGCCTCCTTTGGAGAAAGCAGGCAAACCGAGCCAGGCTTGCAGTGGCCCTGGCGTGACACCTGCCACCTCAGGCAGAGGGCCTCCCGCGTGCCCTCCATGGCGGGTTTCTCCCCGGAGCCGTGGCCTGGGCACTAGGAAGGCCGGGCCTCCCCGACTCCCGGGAGGAGGGGCTAGCCCAGTTGCGCCCTGGCCCCCAAACCCTCTGGTGCCATCTGCCTGTCTCGGCACTTCTGACTCCACAGAGCCTTTCCTACATCTGGGCTGCCTGCCGTGGCAAAGTGCAGGCGTGGGGTGAGGCCATGGCTTTGTCTTTCCAGGAAGAAATGAGCCCCTGGCCGAAGCAGCAGGCCCAGGCAGAGCCTTGAGCTTGAAGCCCAGTAGGTCTGTGGCCCTCAGGGCCAGAGCAATGCTTTCAAGGGAGGGAAGCGGCCTGCAAGCTGAGTGGGAGTGGGGGAGGGGAGGGAGACAGCTGAAGCCGAGTCCAGAAGGGCGGCGATGGAAGAGCTGCAGCTGGGTCAGAGTCTGGAGGGAGGGCGGGGCCTTCACTGAGGACCCCCTCCCAGGCCAGCCCTAGGCCCCGGCGGTCGCGCATGCGCCCTTGGCCTGTGTGGTGTGTGGGGGGTTGAACCCAAGCCCGCAGGGCTCCCGGAGCGGCCAGAGAAAGAAGGGCCCATGGAGAGGTAGGCGAGGTGGGCAGGGGGCGCCACCTTACTCTCCTCAGCTCCCTGAGGGAGAGAGAGAGAGACAGAGACAGAGAGAGAGATCCCTGACCTCTGAGTCTCTGCCTCCACCGCTGGCTGGTGCCAACTCACGCGCCATCCCACTTCCAGCCATCACCCCGACGCCTGCCCCGGGGCCAGCCCCACCACAGAGAGGCCGGTTGGTTCCTGCTCACCTCTGTGCCGTCCCTTCCCGACCTGACCCCAGTGCAGGGGATAAGCTTCAGACAAGTCTTTCCATGTCCCTCTGCATGACAATAGACTTCCTCCCCTCTCCCATTCCACAGGCCCACCCGGGACATCCACCTTTGTCATTAGCTCAGGAGAGGATGCAAGATGAGAATCTCTGCTATTGTGTGGGGAGACTCAGTTTCCCGGGTTTCCCCCATGGACACATGTTCTTCAGCTGGGTCTGATTTTCTCCAGACAAGCTGTCTTGGGAAGGATTTGGCCAGCCCTAAGAACCTGAAGGGAAAGGACGGAGGGGGGTTCTCTCTCTGCCCCCGACAGCCCCGAGCTGGGTCGGTCCCTCAGACCTGGCCAGGGGCAGCCCATCCCCCGGCGCCCTTCCCCGGGGCATCCAAGGGCAGGCTCGGCGCCAGCCCCACCCCGCTCGCCACTGCCCGACCATCGTCCTCCCTCGGGGGGCCTGGGCAGGACAGGGACCCGGCTGTGGGAGGCCTCCAGATCTCAGGCCTGGCACACCGTTTACCAGGCTGCTTCCTCCTCTGACGGGGGCCCAGCACACGCCCCAGGAGACTTGGCAGCCGCCCCCAGGGCTCTAGCCTCTGGAACTCGTCCCCTTGGAAGGGGCCTGGCCCAGGTGCCAGGTTCGGCTGGTCGGCCAGCCTCCTTTGGAGAAAGCAGGCAAACCGAGCCAGGCTTGCAGTGGCCCTGGCGTGACACCTGCCACCTCAGGCAGAGGGCCTCCCGCGTGCCCTCCATGGCGGGTTTCTCCCCGGAGCCGTGGCCTGGGCACTAGGAAGGCCGGGCCTCCCCGACTCCCGGGAGGAGGGGCTAGCCCAGTTGCGCCCTGGCCCCCAAACCCTCTGGTGCCATCTGCCTGTCTCGGCACTTCTGACTCCACAGAGCCTTTCCTACATCTGGGCTGCCTGCCGTGGCAAAGTGCAGGCGTGGGGTGAGGCCATGGCTTTGTCTTTCCAGGAAGAAATGAGCCCCTGGCCGAAGCAGCAGGCCCAGGCAGAGCCTTGAGCTTGAAGCCCAGTAGGTCTGTGGCCCTCAGGGCCAGAGCAATGCTTTCAAGGGAGGGAAGCGGCCTGCAAGCTGAGTGGGAGTGGGGGAGGGGAGGGAGACAGCTGAAGCCGAGTCCAGAAGGGCGGCGATGGAAGAGCTGCAGCTGGGTCAGAGTCTGGAGGGAGGGCGGGGCCTTCACTGAGGACCCCCTCCCAGGCCAGCCCTAGGCCCCGGCGGTCGCGCATGCGCCCTTGGCCTGTGCGGTGTGTGGGGGGTTGAACCCAAGCCCGCAGGGCTCCCGGAGCGGCCAGAGAAAGAAGGGCCCATGGAGAGGTAGGCGAGGTGGGCAGGGGGCGCCACCTTACTCTCCTCAGCTCCCTGAGGGAGAGAGAGAGAGACAGAGACAGAGAGAGAGATCCCTGACCTCTGAGTCTCTGCCTCCACCGCTGGCTGGTGCCAACTCACGCGCCATCCCACTTCCAGCCATCACCCCGACGCCTGCCCCGGGGCCAGCCCCACCACAGAGAGGCCGGTTGGTTCCTGCTCACCTCTGTGCCGTCCCTTCCCGACCTGACCCCAGTGCAGGGGATAAGCTTCAGACAAGTCTTTCCATGTCCCTCTGCATGACAATAGACTTCCTCCCCTCTCGCATTCCACAGGCCCACCCGGGACATCCACCTTTGTCATTAGCTCAGGAGAGGATGCAAGATGAGAATCTCTGCTATTGTGTGGGGAGACTCAGTTTCCCGGGTTTCCCCCATGGACACATGTTCTTCAGCTGGGTCTGATTTTCTCCAGACAAGCTGTCTTGGGAAGGATTTGGCCAGCCCTAAGAACCTGAAGGGAAAGGACGGAGGGGGGTTCTCTCTCTGCCCCCGACAGCCCCGAGCTGGGTCGGTCCCTCAGACCTGGCCAGGGGCAGCCCATCCCCCGGCGCCCTTCCCCGGGGCATCCAAGGGCAGGCTCGGCGCCAGCCCCACCCCGCTCGCCACTGCCCGACCATCGTCCTCCCTCGGGGGGCCTGGGCAGGACAGGGACCCGGCTGTGGGAGGCCTCCAGATCTCAGGCCTGGCACACCGTTTACCAGGCTGCTTCCTCCTCTGACGGGGGCCCAGCACACGCCCCAGGAGACTTGGCAGCCGCCCCCAGGGCTCTAGCCTCTGGAACTCGTCCCCTTGGAAGGGGCCTGGCCCAGGTGCCAGGTTCGGCTGGTCGGCCAGCCTCCTTTGGAGAAAGCAGGCAAACCGAGCCAGGCTTGCAGTGGCCCTGGCGTGACACCTGCCACCTCAGGCAGAGGGCCTCCCGCGTGCCCTCCATGGCGGGTTTCTCCCCGGAGCCGTGGCCTGGGCACTAGGAAGGCCGGGCCTCCCCGACTCCCGGGAGGAGGGGCTAGCCCAGTTGCGCCCTGGCCCCCAAACCCTCTGGTGCCATCTGCCTGTCTCGGCACTTCTGACTCCACAGAGCCTTTCCTACATCTGGGCTGCCTGCCGTGGCAAAGTGCAGGCGTGGGGTGAGGCCATGGCTTTGTCTTTCCAGGAAGAAATGAGCCCCTGGCCGAAGCAGCAGGCCCAGGCAGAGCCTTGAGCTTGAAGCCCAGTAGGTCTGTGGCCCTCAGGGCCAGAGCAATGCTTTCAAGGCAGGGAAGCGGCCTGCAAGCTGAGTGGGAGTGGGTGAGGGGAGGGAGACAGCTGAAGCCGAGTCCAGAAGGGCGGCGATGGAAGACCTGCAGCTGGGTTAGAGTCTGGAGGGAGGGCGGGGCCTTCACTGAGGACCCCCTCCCAGGCCAGCCCTAGGCCCCGGCGGTCGCGCATGCGCCCTTGGCCTGTGCGGTGTGTGGGGGGTTGAACCCAAGCCCGCAGGGCTCCCGGAGCGGCCAGAGAAAGAAGGGCCCATGGAGAGGTAGGCGAGGTGGGCAGGGGGCGCCACCTTACTCTCCTCAGCTCCCTGAGGGAGAGAGAGAGAGACAGAGACAGAGAGAGAGATCCCTGACCTCTGAGTCTCTGCCTCCACCGCTGGCTGGTGCCAACTCACGCGCCATCCCACTTCCAGCCATCACCCCGACGCCTGCCCCGGGGCCAGCCCCACCACAGAGAGGCCGGTTGGTTCCTGCTCACCTCTGTGCCGTCCCTTCCCGACCTGACCCCAGTGCAGGGGATAAGCTTCAGACAAGTCTTTCCATGTCCCTCTGCATGACAATAGACTTCCTCCCCTCTCGCATTCCACAGGCCCACCCGGGACATCCACCTTTGTCATTAGCTCAGGAGAGGATGCAAGATGAGAATCTCTGCTATTGTGTGGGGAGACTCAGTTTCCCGGGTTTCCCCCATGGACACATGTTCTTCAGCTGGGTCTGATTTTCTCCAGACAAGCTGTCTTGGGAAGGATTTGGCCAGCCCTAAGAACCTGAAGGGAAAGGACGGAGGGGGGTTCTCTCTCTGCCCCCGACAGCCCCGAGCTGGGTCGGTCCCTCAGACCTGGCCAGGGGCAGCCCATCCCCCGGCGCCCTTCCCCGGGGCATCCAAGGGCAGGCTCGGCGCCAGCCCCACCCCGCTCGCCACTGCCCGACCATCGTCCTCCCTCGGGGGGCCTGGGCAGGACAGGGACCCGGCTGTGGGAGGCCTCCAGATCTCAGGCCTGGCACACCGTTTACCAGGCTGCTTCCTCCTCTGACGGGGGCCCAGCACACGCCCCAGGAGACTTGGCAGCCGCCCCCAGGGCTCTAGCCTCTGGAACTCGTCCCCTTGGAAGGGGCCTGGCCCAGGTGCCAGGTTCGGCTGGTCGGCCAGCCTCCTTTGGAGAAAGCAGGCAAACCGAGCCAGGCTTGCAGTGGCCCTGGCGTGACACCTGCCACCTCAGGCAGAGGGCCTCCCGCGTGCCCTCCATGGCGGGTTTCTCCCCGGAGCCGTGGCCTGGGCACTAGGAAGGCCGGGCCTCCCCGACTCCCGGGAGGAGGGGCTAGCCCAGTTGCGCCCTGGCCCCCAAACCCTCTGGTGCCATCTGCCTGTCTCGGCACTTCTGACTCCACAGAGCCTTTCCTACATCTGGGCTGCCTGCCGTGGCAAAGTGCAGGCGTGGGGTGAGGCCATGGCTTTGTCTTTCCAGGAAGAAATGAGCCCCTGGCCGAAGCAGCAGGCCCAGGCAGAGCCTTGAGCTTGAAGCCCAGTAGGTCTGTGGCCCTCAGGGCCAGAGCAATGCTTTCAAGGCAGGGAAGCGGCCTGCAAGCTGAGTGGGAGTGGGGGAGGGGAGGGAGACAGCTGAAGCCGAGTCCAGAAGGGCGGCGATGGAAGACCTGCAGCTGGGTTAGAGTCTGGAGGGAGGGCGGGGCCTTCACTGAGGACCCCCTCCCAGGCCAGCCCTAGGCCCCGGCGGTCGCGCATGCGCCCTTGGCCTGTGCGGTGTGTGGGGGGTTGAACCCAAGCCCGCAGGGCTCCCGGAGCGGCCAGAGAAAGAAGGGCCCATGGAGAGGTAGGCGAGGTGGGCAGGGGGCGCCACCTTACTCTCCTCAGCTCCCTGAGGGAGAGAGAGAGAGACAGAGACAGAGAGAGAGATCCCTGACCTCTGAGTCTCTGCCTCCACCGCTGGCTGGTGCCAACTCACGCGCCATCCCACTTCCAGCCATCACCCCGACGCCTGCCCCGGGGCCAGCCCCACCACAGAGAGGCCGGTTGGTTCCTGCTCACCTCTGTGCCGTCCCTTCCCGACCTGACCCCAGTGCAGGGGATAAGCTTCAGACAAGTCTTTCCATGTCCCTCTGCATGACAATAGACTTCCTCCCCTCTCGCATTCCACAGGCCCACCCGGGACATCCACCTTTGTCATTAGCTCAGGAGAGGATGCAAGATGAGAATCTCTGCTATTGTGTGGGGAGACTCAGTTTCCCGGGTTTCCCCCATGGACACATGTTCTTCAGCTGGGTCTGATTTTCTCCAGACAAGCTGTCTTGGGAAGGATTTGGCCAGCCCTAAGAACCTGAAGGGAAAGGACGGAGGGGGGTTCTCTCTCTGCCCCCGACAGCCCCGAGCTGGGTCGGTCCCTCAGACCTGGCCAGGGGCAGCCCATCCCCCGGCGCCCTTCCCCGGGGCATCCAAGGGCAGGCTCGGCGCCAGCCCCACCCCGCTCGCCACTGCCCGACCATCGTCCTCCCTCGGGGGGCCTGGGCAGGACAGGGACCCGGCTGTGGGAGGCCTCCAGATCTCAGGCCTGGCACACCGTTTACCAGGCTGCTTCCTCCTCTGACGGGGGCCCAGCACACGCCCCAGGAGACTTGGCAGCCGCCCCCAGGGCTCTAGCCTCTGGAACTCGTCCCCTTGGAAGGGGCCTGGCCCAGGTGCCAGGTTCGGCTGGTCGGCCAGCCTCCTTTGGAGAAAGCAGGCAAACCGAGCCAGGCTTGCAGTGGCCCTGGCGTGACACCTGCCACCTCAGGCAGAGGGCCTCCCGCGTGCCCTCCATGGCGGGTTTCTCCCCGGAGCCGTGGCCTGGGCACTAGGAAGGCCGGGCCTCCCCGACTCCCGGGAGGAGGGGCTAGCCCAGTTGCGCCCTGGCCCCCAAACCCTCTGGTGCCATCTGCCTGTCTCGGCACTTCTGACTCCACAGAGCCTTTCCTACATCTGGGCTGCCTGCCGTGGCAAAGTGCAGGCGTGGGGTGAGGCCATGGCTTTGTCTTTCCAGGAAGAAATGAGCCCCTGGCCGAAGCAGCAGGCCCAGGCAGAGCCTTGAGCTTGAAGCCCAGTAGGTCTGTGGCCCTCAGGGCCAGAGCAATGCTTTCAAGGCAGGGAAGCGGCCTGCAAGCTGAGTGGGAGTGGGGGAGGGGAGGGAGACAGCTGAAGCCGAGTCCAGAAGGGCGGCGATGGAAGACCTGCAGCTGGGTTAGAGTCTGGAGGGAGGGCGGGGCCTTCACTGAGGACCCCCTCCCAGGCCAGCCCTAGGCCCCGGCGGTCGCGCATGCGCCCTTGGCCTGTGCGGTGTGTGGGGGGTTGAACCCAAGCCCGCAGGGCTCCCGGAGCGGCCAGAGAAAGAAGGGCCCATGGAGAGGTAGGCGAGGTGGGCAGGGGGCGCCACCTTACTCTCCTCAGCTCCCTGAGGGAGAGAGAGAGAGACAGAGACAGAGAGAGAGATCCCTGACCTCTGAGTCTCTGCCTCCACCGCTGGCTGGTGCCAACTCACGCGCCATCCCACTTCCAGCCATCACCCCGACGCCTGCCCCGGGGCCAGCCCCACCACAGAGAGGCCGGTTGGTTCCTGCTCACCTCTGTGCCGTCCCTTCCCGACCTGACCCCAGTGCAGGGGATAAGCTTCAGACAAGTCTTTCCATGTCCCTCTGCATGACAATAGACTTCCTCCCCTCTCGCATTCCACAGGCCCACCCGGGACATCCACCTTTGTCATTAGCTCAGGAGAGGATGCAAGATGAGAATCTCTGCTATTGTGTGGGGAGACTCAGTTTCCCGGGTTTCCCCCATGGACACATGTTCTTCAGCTGGGTCTGATTTTCTCCAGACAAGCTGTCTTGGGAAGGATTTGGCCAGCCCTAAGAACCTGAAGGGAAAGGACGGAGGGGGGTTCTCTCTCTGCCCCCGACAGCCCCGAGCTGGGTCGGTCCCTCAGACCTGGCCAGGGGCAGCCCATCCCCCGGCGCCCTTCCCCGGGGCATCCAAGGGCAGGCTCGGCGCCAGCCCCACCCCGCTCGCCACTGCCCGACCATCGTCCTCCCTCGGGGGGCCTGGGCAGGACAGGGACCCGGCTGTGGGAGGCCTCCAGATCTCAGGCCTGGCACACCGTTTACCAGGCTGCTTCCTCCTCTGACGGGGGCCCAGCACACGCCCCAGGAGACTTGGCAGCCGCCCCCAGGGCTCTAGCCTCTGGAACTCGTCCCCTTGGAAGGGGCCTGGCCCAGGTGCCAGGTTCGGCTGGTCGGCCAGCCTCCTTTGGAGAAAGCAGGCAAACCGAGCCAGGCTTGCAGTGGCCCTGGCGTGACACCTGCCACCTCAGGCAGAGGGCCTCCCGCGTGCCCTCCATGGCGGGTTTCTCCCCGGAGCCGTGGCCTGGGCACTAGGAAGGCCGGGCCTCCCCGACTCCCGGGAGGAGGGGCTAGCCCAGTTGCGCCCTGGCCCCCAAACCCTCTGGTGCCATCTGCCTGTCTCGGCACTTCTGACTCCACAGAGCCTTTCCTACATCTGGGCTGCCTGCCGTGGCAAAGTGCAGGCGTGGGGTGAGGCCATGGCTTTGTCTTTCCAGGAAGAAATGAGCCCCTGGCCGAAGCAGCAGGCCCAGGCAGAGCCTTGAGCTTGAAGCCCAGTAGGTCTGTGGCCCTCAGGGCCAGAGCAATGCTTTCAAGGGAGGGAAGCGGCCTGCAAGCTGAGTGGGAGTGGGGGAGGGGAGGGAGACAGCTGAAGCCGAGTCCAGAAGGGCGGCGATGGAAGAGCTGCAGCTGGGTCAGAGTCTGGAGGGAGGGCGGGGCCTTCACTGAGGACCCCCTCCCAGGCCAGCCCTAGGCCCCGGCGGTCGCGCATGCGCCCTTGGCCTGTGCGGTGTGTGGGGGGTTGAACCCAAGCCCGCAGGGCTCCCGGAGCGGCCAGAGAAAGAAGGGCCCATGGAGAGGTAGGCGAGGTGGGCAGGGGGCGCCACCTTACTCTCCTCAGCTCCCTGAGGGAGAGAGAGAGAGACAGAGACAGAGAGAGAGATCCCTGACCTCTGAGTCTCTGCCTCCACCGCTGGCTGGTGCCAACTCACGCGCCATCCCACTTCCAGCCATCACCCCGACGCCTGCCCCGGGGCCAGCCCCACCACAGAGAGGCCGGTTGGTTCCTGCTCACCTCTGTGCCGTCCCTTCCCGACCTGACCCCAGTGCAGGGGATAAGCTTCAGACAAGTCTTTCCATGTCCCTCTGCATGACAATAGACTTCCTCCCCTCTCGCATTCCACAGGCCCACCCGGGACATCCACCTTTGTCATTAGCTCAGGAGAGGATGCAAGATGAGAATCTCTGCTATTGTGTGGGGAGACTCAGTTTCCCGGGTTTCCCCCATGGACACATGTTCTTCAGCTGGGTCTGATTTTCTCCAGACAAGCTGTCTTGGGAAGGATTTGGCCAGCCCTAAGAACCTGAAGGGAAAGGACGGAGGGGGGTTCTCTCTCTGCCCCCGACAGCCCCGAGCTGGGTCGGTCCCTCAGACCTGGCCAGGGGCAGCCCATCCCCCGGCGCCCTTCCCCGGGGCATCCAAGGGCAGGCTCGGCGCCAGCCCCACCCCGCTCGCCACTGCCCGACCATCGTCCTCCCTCGGGGGGCCTGGGCAGGACAGGGACCCGGCTGTGGGAGGCCTCCAGATCTCAGGCCTGGCACACCGTTTACCAGGCTGCTTCCTCCTCTGACGGGGGCCCAGCACACGCCCCAGGAGACTTGGCAGCCGCCCCCAGGGCTCTAGCCTCTGGAACTCGTCCCCTTGGAAGGGGCCTGGCCCAGGTGCCAGGTTCGGCTGGTCGGCCAGCCTCCTTTGGAGAAAGCAGGCAAACCGAGCCAGGCTTGCAGTGGCCCTGGCGTGACACCTGCCACCTCAGGCAGAGGGCCTCCCGCGTGCCCTCCATGGCGGGTTTCTCCCCGGAGCCGTGGCCTGGGCACTAGGAAGGCCGGGCCTCCCCGACTCCCGGGAGGAGGGGCTAGCCCAGTTGCGCCCTGGCCCCCAAACCCTCTGGTGCCATCTGCCTGTCTCGGCACTTCTGACTCCACAGAGCCTTTCCTACATCTGGGCTGCCTGCCGTGGCAAAGTGCAGGCGTGGGGTGAGGCCATGGCTTTGTCTTTCCAGGAAGAAATGAGCCCCTGGCCGAAGCAGCAGGCCCAGGCAGAGCCTTGAGCTTGAAGCCCAGTAGGTCTGTGGCCCTCAGGGCCAGAGCAATGCTTTCAAGGGAGGGAAGCGGCCTGCAAGCTGAGTGGGAGTGGGGGAGGGGAGGGAGACAGCTGAAGCCGAGTCCAGAAGGGCGGCGATGGAAGAGCTGCAGCTGGGTCAGAGTCTGGAGGGAGGGCGGGGCCTTCACTGAGGACCCCCTCCCAGGCCAGCCCTAGGCCCCGGCGGTCGCGCATGCGCCCTTGGCCTGTGCGGTGTGTGGGGGGTTGAACCCAAGCCCGCAGGGATCCCGGAGCGGCCAGAGAAAGAAGGGCCCATGGAGAGGTAGGCGAGGTGGGCAGGGGGCGCCACCTTACTCTCCTCAGCTCCCTGAGGGAGAGAGAGAGAGACAGAGACAGAGAGAGAGATCCCTGACCTCTGAGTCTCTGCCTCCACCGCTGGCTGGTGCCAACTCACGCGCCATCCCACTTCCAGCCATCACCCCGACGCCTGCCCCGGGGCCAGCCCCACCACAGAGAGGCCGGTTGGTTCCTGCTCACCTCTGTGCCGTCCCTTCCCGACCTGACCCCAGTGCAGGGGATAAGCTTCAGACAAGTCTTTCCATGTCCCTCTGCATGACAATAGACTTCCTCCCCTCTCCCATTCCACAGGCCCACCCGGGACATCCACCTTTGTCATTAGCTCAGGAGAGGATGCAAGATGAGAATCTCTGCTATTGTGTGGGGAGACTCAGTTTCCCGGGTTTCCCCCATGGACACATGTTCTTCAGCTGGGTCTGATTTTCTCCAGACAAGCTGTCTTGGGAAGGATTTGGCCAGCCCTAAGAACCTGAAGGGAAAGGACGGAGGGGGGTTCTCTCTCTGCCCCCGACAGCCCCGAGCTGGGTCGGTCCCTCAGACCTGACCAGGGACAGCCCATCCCCCGGCGCCCTTCCCCGGGGCATCCAAGGGCAGGCTCGGCGCCAGCCCCACCCCGCTCGCCACTGCCCGACCATCGTCCTCCCTCGGGGGGCCTGGGCAGGACAGGGACCCGGCTGTGGGAGGCCTCCAGATCTCAGGCCTGGCACACCGTTTACCAGGCTGCTTCCTCCTCTGACGGGGGCCCAGCACACGCCCCAGGAGACTTGGCAGCCGCCCCCAGGGCTCTAGCCTCTGGAACTCGTCCCCTTGGAAGGGGCCTGGCCCAGGTGCCAGGTTCGGCTGGTCGGCCAGCCTCCTTTGGAGAAAGCAGGCAAACCGAGCCAGGCTTGCAGTGGCCCTGGCGTGACACCTGCCACCTCAGGCAGAGGGCCTCCCGCGTGCCCTCCATGGCGGGTTTCTCCCCGGAGCCGTGGCCTGGGCACTAGGAAGGCCGGGCCTCCCCGACTCCCGGGAGGAGGGGCTAGCCCAGTTGCGCCCTGGCCCCCAAACCCTCTGGTGCCATCTGCCTGTCTCGGCACTTCTGACTCCACAGAGCCTTTCCTACATCTGGGCTGCCTGCCGTGGCAAAGTGCAGGCGTGGGGTGAGGCCATGGCTTTGTCTTTCCAGGAAGAAATGAGCCCCTGGCCGAAGCAGCAGGCCCAGGCAGAGCCTTGAGCTTGAAGCCCAGTAGGTCTGTGGCCCTCAGGGCCAGAGCAATGCTTTCAAGGGAGGGAAGCGGCCTGCAAGCTGAGTGGGAGTGGGGGAGGGGAGGGAGACAGCTGAAGCCGAGTCCAGAAGGGCGGCGATGGAAGAGCTGCAGCTGGGTCAGAGTCTGGAGGGAGGGCGGGGCCTTCACTGAGGACCCCCTCCCAGGCCAGCCCTAGGCCCCGGCGGTCGCGCATGCGCCCTTGGCCTGTGCGGTGTGTGGGGGGTTGAACCCAAGCCCGCAGGGCTCCCGGAGCGGCCAGAGAAAGAAGGGCCCATGGAGAGGTAGGCGAGGTGGGCAGGGGGCGCCACCTTACTCTCCTCAGCTCCCTGAGGGAGAGAGAGAGAGACAGAGACAGAGAGAGAGATCCCTGACCTCTGAGTCTCTGCCTCCACCGCTGGCTGGTGCCAACTCACGCGCCATCCCACTTCCAGCCATCACCCCGACGCCTGCCCCGGGGCCAGCCCCACCACAGAGAGGCCGGTTGGTTCCTGCTCACCTCTGTGCCGTCCCTTCCCGACCTGACCCCAGTGCAGGGGATAAGCTTCAGACAAGTCTTTCCATGTCCCTCTGCATGACAATAGACTTCCTCCCCTCTCGCATTCCACAGGCCCACCCGGGACATCCACCTTTGTCATTAGCTCAGGAGAGGATGCAAGATGAGAATCTCTGCTATTGTGTGGGGAGACTCAGTTTCCCGGGTTTCCCCCATGGACACATGTTCTTCAGCTGGGTCTGATTTTCTCCAGACAAGCTGTCTTGGGAAGGATTTGGCCAGCCCTAAGAACCTGAAGGGAAAGGACGGAGGGGGGTTCTCTCTCTGCCCCCGACAGCCCCGAGCTGGGTCGGTCCCTCAGACCTGGCCAGGGGCAGCCCATCCCCCGGCGCCCTTCCCCGGGGCATCCAAGGGCAGGCTCGGCGCCAGCCCCACCCCGCTCGCCACTGCCCGACCATCGTCCTCCCTCGGGGGGCCTGGGCAGGACAGGGACCCGGCTGTGGGAGGCCTCCAGATCTCAGGCCTGGCACACCGTTTACCAGGCTGCTTCCTCCTCTGACGGGGGCCCAGCACACGCCCCAGGAGACTTGGCAGCCGCCCCCAGGGCTCTAGCCTCTGGAACTCGTCCCCTTGGAAGGGGCCTGGCCCAGGTGCCAGGTTCGGCTGGTCGGCCAGCCTCCTTTGGAGAAAGCAGGCAAACCGAGCCAGGCTTGCAGTGGCCCTGGCGTGACACCTGCCACCTCAGGCAGAGGGCCTCCCGCGTGCCCTCCATGGCGGGTTTCTCCCCGGAGCCGTGGCCTGGGCACTAGGAAGGCCGGGCCTCCCCGACTCCCGGGAGGAGGGGCTAGCCCAGTTGCGCCCTGGCCCCCAAACCCTCTGGTGCCATCTGCCTGTCTCGGCACTTCTGACTCCACAGAGCCTTTCCTACATCTGGGCTGCCTGCCGTGGCAAAGTGCAGGCGTGGGGTGAGGCCATGGCTTTGTCTTTCCAGGAAGAAATGAGCCCCTGGCCGAAGCAGCAGGCCCAGGCAGAGCCTTGAGCTTGAAGCCCAGTAGGTCTGTGGCCCTCAGGGCCAGAGCAATGCTTTCAAGGCAGGGAAGCGGCCTGCAAGCTGAGTGGGAGTGGGGGAGGGGAGGGAGACAGCTGAAGCCGAGTCCAGAAGGGCGGCGATGGAAGACCTGCAGCTGGGTTAGAGTCTGGAGGGAGGGCGGGGCCTTCACTGAGGACCCCCTCCCAGGCCAGCCCTAGGCCCCGGCGGTCGCGCATGCGCCCTTGGCCTGTGCGGTGTGTGGGGGGTTGAACCCAAGCCCGCAGGGCTCCCGGAGCGGCCAGAGAAAGAAGGGCCCATGGAGAGGTAGGCGAGGTGGGCAGGGGGCGCCACCTTACTCTCCTCAGCTCCCTGAGGGAGAGAGAGAGAGACAGAGACAGAGAGAGAGATCCCTGACCTCTGAGTCTCTGCCTCCACCGCTGGCTGGTGCCAACTCACGCGCCATCCCACTTCCAGCCATCACCCCGACACCTGCCCCGGGGCCAGCCCCACCACAGATAGGCCGGTTGGTTCCTGCTCACCTCTGTGCCGTCCCTTCCCGACCTGACCCCAGTGCAGGGGATAAGCTTCAGACAAGTCTTTCCATGTCCCTCTGCATGACAATAGACTTCCTCCCCTCTCGCATTCCACAGGCCCACCCGGGACATCCACCTTTGTCATTAGCTCAGGAGAGGATGCAAGATGAGAATCTCTGCTATTGTGTGGGGAGACTCAGTTTCCCGGGTTTCCCCCATGGACACATGTTCTTCAGCTGGGTCTGATTTTCTCCAGACAAGCTGTCTTGGGAAGGATTTGGCCAGCCCTAAGAACCTGAAGGGAAAGGACGGAGGGGGGTTCTCTCTCTGCCCCCGACAGCCCCGAGCTGGGTCGGTCCCTCAGACCTGGCCAGGGGCAGCCCATCCCCCGGCGCCCTTCCCCGGGGCATCCAAGGGCAGGCTCGGCGCCAGCCCCACCCCGCTCGCCACTGCCCGACCATCGTCCTCCCTCGGGGGGCCTGGGCAGGACAGGGACCCGGCTGTGGGAGGCCTCCAGATCTCAGGCCTGGCACACCGTTTACCAGGCTGCTTCCTCCTCTGACGGGGGCCCAGCACACGCCCCAGGAGACTTGGCAGCCGCCCCCAGGGCTCTAGCCTCTGGAACTCGTCCCCTTGGAAGGGGCCTGGCCCAGGTGCCAGGTTCGGCTGGTCGGCCAGCCTCCTTTGGAGAAAGCAGGCAAACCGAGCCAGGCTTGCAGTGGCCCTGGCGTGACACCTGCCACCTCAGGCAGAGGGCCTCCCGCGTGCCCTCCATGGCGGGTTTCTCCCCGGAGCCGTGGCCTGGGCACTAGGAAGGCCGGGCCTCCCCGACTCCCGGGAGGAGGGGCTAGCCCAGTTGCGCCCTGGCCCCCAAACCCTCTGGTGCCATCTGCCTGTCTCGGCACTTCTGACTCCACAGAGCCTTTCCTACATCTGGGCTGCCTGCCGTGGCAAAGTGCAGGCGTGGGGTGAGGCCATGGCTTTGTCTTTCCAGGAAGAAATGAGCCCCTGGCCGAAGCAGCAGGCCCAGGCAGAGCCTTGAGCTTGAAGCCCAGTAGGTCTGTGGCCCTCAGGGCCAGAGCAATGCTTTCAAGGGAGGGAAGCGGCCTGCAAGCTGAGTGGGAGTGGGGGAGGGGAGGGAGACAGCTGAAGCCGAGTCCAGAAGGGCGGCGATGGAAGAGCTGCAGCTGGGTCAGAGTCTGGAGGGAGGGCGGGGCCTTCACTGAGGACCCCCTCCCAGGCCAGCCCTAGGCCCCGGCGGTCGCGCATGCGCCCTTGGCCTGTGCGGTGTGTGGGGGGTTGAACCCAAGCCCGCAGGGATCCCGGAGCGGCCAGAGAAAGAAGGGCCCATGGAGAGGTAGGCGAGGTGGGCAGGGGGCGCCACCTTACTCTCCTCAGCTCCCTGAGGGAGAGAGAGAGAGACAGAGACAGAGAGAGAGATCCCTGACCTCTGAGTCTCTGCCTCCACCGCTGGCTGGTGCCAACTCACGCGCCATCCCACTTCCAGCCATCACCCCGACGCCTGCCCCGGGGCCAGCCCCACCACAGAGAGGCCGGTTGGTTCCTGCTCACCTCTGTGCCGTCCCTTCCCGACCTGACCCCAGTGCAGGGGATAAGCTTCAGACAAGTCTTTCCATGTCCCTCTGCATGACAATAGACTTCCTCCCCTCTCCCATTCCACAGGCCCACCCGGGACATCCACCTTTGTCATTAGCTCAGGAGAGGATGCAAGATGAGAATCTCTGCTATTGTGTGGGGAGACTCAGTTTCCCGGGTTTCCCCCATGGACACATGTTCTTCAGCTGGGTCTGATTTTCTCCAGACAAGCTGTCTTGGGAAGGATTTGGCCAGCCCTAAGAACCTGAAGGGAAAGGACGGAGGGGGGTTCTCTCTCTGCCCCCGACAGCCCCGAGCTGGGTCGGTCCCTCAGACCTGACCAGGGACAGCCCATCCCCCGGCGCCCTTCCCCGGGGCATCCAAGGGCAGGCTCGGCGCCAGCCCCACCCCGCTCGCCACTGCCCGACCATCGTCCTCCCTCGGGGGGCCTGGGCAGGACAGGGACCCGGCTGTGGGAGGCCTCCAGATCTCAGGCCTGGCACACCGTTTACCAGGCTGCTTCCTCCTCTGACGGGGGCCCAGCACACGCCCCAGGAGACTTGGCAGCCGCCCCCAGGGCTCTAGCCTCTGGAACTCGTCCCCTTGGAAGGGGCCTGGCCCAGGTGCCAGGTTCGGCTGGTCGGCCAGCCTCCTTTGGAGAAAGCAGGCAAACCGAGCCAGGCTTGCAGTGGCCCTGGCGTGACACCTGCCACCTCAGGCAGAGGGCCTCCCGCGTGCCCTCCATGGCGGGTTTCTCCCCGGAGCCGTGGCCTGGGCACTAGGAAGGCCGGGCCTCCCCGACTCCCGGGAGGAGGGGCTAGCCCAGTTGCGCCCTGGCCCCCAAACCCTCTGGTGCCATCTGCCTGTCTCGGCACTTCTGACTCCACAGAGCCTTTCCTACATCTGGGCTGCCTGCCGTGGCAAAGTGCAGGCGTGGGGTGAGGCCATGGCTTTGTCTTTCCAGGAAGAAATGAGCCCCTGGCCGAAGCAGCAGGCCCAGGCAGAGCCTTGAGCTTGAAGCCCAGTAGGTCTGTGGCCCTCAGGGCCAGAGCAATGCTTTCAAGGGAGGGAAGCGGCCTGCAAGCTGAGTGGGAGTGGGGGAGGGGAGGGAGACAGCTGAAGCCGAGTCCAGAAGGGCGGCGATGGAAGAGCTGCAGCTGGGTCAGAGTCTGGAGGGAGGGCGGGGCCTTCACTGAGGACCCCCTCCCAGGCCAGCCCTAGGCCCCGGCGGTCGCGCATGCGCCCTTGGCCTGTGTGGTGTGTGGGGGGTTGAACCCAAGCCCGCAGGGCTCCCGGAGCGGCCAGAGAAAGAAGGGCCCATGGAGAGGTAGGCGAGGTGGGCAGGGGGCGCCACCTTACTCTCCTCAGCTCCCTGAGGGAGAGAGAGAGAGACAGAGACAGAGAGAGAGATCCCTGACCTCTGAGTCTCTGCCTCCACCGCTGGCTGGTGCCAACTCACGCGCCATCCCACTTCCAGCCATCACCCCGACGCCTGCCCAGGGGCCAGCCCCACCACAGAGAGGCCGGTTGGTTCCTGCTCACCTCTGTGCCGTCCCTTCCCGACCTGACCCCAGTGCAGGGGATAAGCTTCAGACAAGTCTTTCCATGTCCCTCTGCATGACAATAGACTTCCTCCCCTCTCGCATTCCACAGGCCCACCCGGGACATCCACCTTTGTCATTAGCTCAGGAGAGGATGCAAGATGAGAATCTCTGCTATTGTGTGGGGAGACTCAGTTTCCCGGGTTTCCCCCATGGACACATGTTCTTCAGCTGGGTCTGATTTTCTCCAGACAAGCTGTCTTGGGAAGGATTTGGCCAGCCCTAAGAACCTGAAGGGAAAGGACGGAGGGGGGTTCTCTCTCTGCCCCCGACAGCCCCGAGCTGGGTCGGTCCCTCAGACCTGGCCAGGGGCAGCCCATCCCCCGGCGCCCTTCCCCGGGGCATCCAAGGGCAGGCTCGGCGCCAGCCCCACCCCGCTCGCCACTGCCCGACCATCGTCCTCCCTCGGGGGGCCTGGGCAGGACAGGGACCCGGCTGTGGGAGGCCTCCAGATCTCAGGCCTGGCACACCGTTTACCAGGCTGCTTCCTCCTCTGACGGGGGCCCAGCACACGCCCCAGGAGACTTGGCAGCCGCCCCCAGGGCTCTAGCCTCTGGAACTCGTCCCCTTGGAAGGGGCCTGGCCCAGGTGCCAGGTTCGGCTGGTCGGCCAGCCTCCTTTGGAGAAAGCAGGCAAACCGAGCCAGGCTTGCAGTGGCCCTGGCGTGACACCTGCCACCTCAGGCAGAGGGACTCCCGCGTGCCCTCCATGGCGGGTTTCTCCCCGGAGCCGTGGCCTGGGCACTAGGAAGGCCGGGCCTCCCCGACTCCCGGGAGGAGGGGCTAGCCCAGTTGCGCCCTGGCCCCCAAACCCTCTGGTGCCATCTGCCTGTCTCGGCACTTCTGACTCCACAGAGCCTTTCCTACATCTGGGCTGCCTGCCGTGGCAAAGTGCAGGCGTGGGGTGAGGCCATGGCTTTGTCTTTCCAGGAAGAAATGAGCCCCTGGCCGAAGCAGCAGGCCCAGGCAGAGCCTTGAGCTTGAAGCCCAGTAGGTCTGTGGCCCTCAGGGCCAGAGCAATGCTTTCAAGGCAGGGAAGCGGCCTGCAAGCTGAGTGGGAGTGGGGGAGGGGAGGGAGACAGCTGAAGCCGAGTCCAGAAGGGCGGCGATGGAAGAGCTGCAGCTGGGTTAGAGTCTGGAGGGAGGGCGGGGCCTTCACTGAGGACCCCCTCCCAGGCCAGCCCTAGGCCCCGGCGGTCGCGCATGCACCCTTGGCCTGTGCGGTGTGTGGGGGGTTGAACCCAAGCCCGCAGGGCTCCCGGAGCGGCCAGAGAAAGAAGGGCCCATGGAGAGGTAGGCGAGGTGGGCAGGGGGCGCCACCTTACTCTCCTCAGCTCCCTGAGGGAGAGAGAGAGAGACAGAGACAGAGAGAGAGATCCCTGACCTCTGAGTCTCTGCCTCCACCGCTGGCTGGTGCCAACTCACGCGCCATCCCACTTCCAGCCATCACCCCGACGCCTGCCCCGGGGCCAGCCCCACCACAGAGAGGCCGGTTGGTTCCTGCTCACCTCTGTGCCGTCCCTTCCCGACCTGACCCCAGTGCAGGGGATAAGCTTCAGACAAGTCTTTCCATGTCCCTCTGCATGACAATAGACTTCCTCCCCTCTCGCATTCCACAGGCCCACCCGGGACATCCACCTTTGTCATTAGCTCAGGAGAGGATGCAAGATGAGAATCTCTGCTATTGTGTGGGGAGACTCAGTTTCCCGGGTTTCCCCCATGGACACATGTTCTTCAGCTGGGTCTGATTTTCTCCAGACAAGCTGTCTTGGGAAGGATTTGGCCAGCCCTAAGAACCTGAAGGGAAAGGACGGAGGGGGGTTCTCTCTCTGCCCCCGACAGCCCCGAGCTGGGTCGGTCCCTCAGACCTGGCCAGGGGCAGCCCATCCCCCGGCGCCCTTCCCCGGGGCATCCAAGGGCAGGCTCGGCGCCAGCCCCACCCCGCTCGCCACTGCCCGACCATCGTCCTCCCTCGGGGGGCCTGGGCAGGACAGGGACCCGGCTGTGGGAGGCCTCCAGATCTCAGGCCTGGCACACCGTTTACCAGGCTGCTTCCTCCTCTGACGGGGGCCCAGCACACGCCCCAGGAGACTTGGCAGCCGCCCCCAGGGCTCTAGCCTCTGGAACTCGTCCCCTTGGAAGGGGCCTGGCCCAGGTGCCAGGTTCGGCTGGTCGGCCAGCCTCCTTTGGAGAAAGCAGGCAAACCGAGCCAGGCTTGCAGTGGCCCTGGCGTGACACCTGCCACCTCAGGCAGAGGGCCTCCCGCGTGCCCTCCATGGCGGGTTTCTCCCCGGAGCCGTGGCCTGGGCACTAGGAAGGCCGGGCCTCCCCGACTCCCGGGAGGAGGGGCTAGCCCAGTTGCGCCCTGGCCCCCAAACCCTCTGGTGCCATCTGCCTGTCTCGGCACTTCTGACTCCACAGAGCCTTTCCTACATCTGGGCTGCCTGCCGTGGCAAAGTGCAGGCGTGGGGTGAGGCCATGGCTTTGTCTTTCCAGGAAGAAATGAGCCCCTGGCCGAAGCAGCAGGCCCAGGCAGAGCCTTGAGCTTGAAGCCCAGTAGGTCTGTGGCCCTCAGGGCCAGAGCAATGCTTTCAAGGGAGGGAAGCGGCCTGCAAGCTGAGTGGGAGTGGGGGAGGGGAGGGAGACAGCTGAAGCCGAGTCCAGAAGGGCGGCGATGGAAGAGCTGCAGCTGGGTCAGAGTCTGGAGGGAGGGCGGGGCCTTCACTGAGGACCCCCTCCCAGGCCAGCCCAAGGCCCCGGCGGTCGCGCATGCGCCCTTGGCCTGTGCGGTGTGTGGGGGGTTGAACCCAAGCCCGCAGGGCTCCCGGAGCGGCCAGAGAAGGAAGGGCCCATGGAGAGGTAGGCGAGGTGGGCAGGGGGCGCCACCTTACTCTCCTCAGCTCCCTGAGGGAGAGAGAGAGAGACAGAGACAGAGAGAGAGATCCCTGACCTCTGAGTCTCTGCCTCCACCGCTGGCTGGTGCCAACTCACGCACCATCCCACTTCCAGGCATCACCCCGACGCCTGCCCCGGGGCCAGCCCCACCACAGAGAGGCCGGTTGGTTCCTGCTCACCTCTGTGCCGTCCCTTCCCGACCTGACCCCAGTGCAGGGGATAAGCTTCAGACAAGTCTTTCCATGTCCCTCTGCATGACAATAGACTTCCTCCCCTCTCGCATTCCACAGGCCCACCCGGGACATCCACCTTTGTCATTAGCTCAGGAGAGGATGCAAGATGAGAATCTCTGCTATTGTGTGGGGAGACTCAGTTTCCCGGGTTTCCCCCATGGACACATGTTCTTCAGCTGGGTCTGATTTTCTCCAGACAAGCTGTCTTGGGAAGGATTTGGCCAGCCCTAAGAACCTGAAGGGAAAGGACGGAGGGGGGTTCTCTCTCTGCCCCCGACAGCCCCGAGCTGGGTCGGTCCCTCAGACCTGGCCAGGGGCAGCCCATCCCCCGGCGCCCTTCCCCGGGGCATCCAAGGGCAGGCTCAGCGCCAGCCCCACCCCGCTCGCCACTGCCCGACCATCGTCCTCCCTCGGGGGGCCTGGGCAGGACAGGGACCCGGCTGTGGGAGGCCTCCAGATCTCAGGCCTGGCACACCGTTTACCAGGCTGCTTCCTCCTCTGACGGGGGCCCAGCACACGCCCCAGGAGACTTGGCAGCCGCCCCCAGGGCTCTAGCCTCTGGAACTCGTCCCCTTGGAAGGGGCCTGGCCCAGGTGCCAGGTTCGGCTGGTCGGCCAGCCTCCTTTGGAGAAAGCAGGCAAACCGAGCCAGGCTTGCAGTGGCCCTGGCGTGACACCTGCCACCTCAGGCAGAGGGCCTCCCGCGTGCCCTCCATGGCGGGTTTCTCCCCGGAGCCGTGGCCTGGGCACTAGGAAGGCCGGGCCTCCCCGACTCCCGGGAGGAGGGGCTAGCCCAGTTGCGCCCTGGCCCCCAAACCCTCTGGTGCCATCTGCCTGTCTCGGCACTTCTGACTCCACAGAGCCTTTCCTACATCTGGGCTGCCTGCCGTGGCAAAGTGCAGGCGTGGGGTGAGGCCATGGCTTTGTCTTTCCAGGAAGAAATGAGCCCCTGGCCGAAGCAGCAGGCCCAGGCAGAGCCTTGAGCTTGAAGCCCAGTAGGTCTGTGGCCCTCAGGGCCAGAGCAATGCTTTCAAGGGAGGGAAGCGGCCTGCAAGCTGAGTGGGAGTGGGGGAGGGGAGGGAGACAGCTGAAGCCGAGTCCAGAAGGGCGGCGATGGAAGAGCTGCAGCTGGGTCAGAGTCTGGAGGGAGGGCGGGGCCTTCACTGAGGACCCCCTCCCAGGCCAGCCCAAGGCCCCGGCGGTCGCGCATGCGCCCTTGGCCTGTGCGGTGTGTGGGGGGTTGAACCCAAGCCCGCAGGGCTCCCGGAGCGGCCAGAGAAGGAAGGGCCCATGGAGAGGTAGGCGAGGTGGGCAGGGGGCGCCACCTTACTCTCCTCAGCTCCCTGAGGGAGAGAGAGAGAGACAGAGACAGAGAGAGAGATCCCTGACCTCTGAGTCTCTGCCTCCACCGCTGGCTGGTGCCAACTCACGCGCCATCCCACTTCCAGCCATCACCCCGACGCCTGCCCCGGGGCCAGCCCCACCACAGAGAGGCCGGTTGGTTCCTGCTCACCTCTGTGCCGTCCCTTCCCGACCTGACCCCAGTGCAGGGGATAAGCTTCAGACAAGTCTTTCCATGTCCCTCTGCATGACAATAGACTTCCTCCCCTCTCCCATTCCACAGGCCCACCCGGGACATCCACCTTTGTCATTAGCTCA
The DNA here is from genome assembly GCF_020826845.1 of Diceros bicornis minor. Classification (NCBI taxonomy): domain Eukaryota; kingdom Metazoa; phylum Chordata; class Mammalia; order Perissodactyla; family Rhinocerotidae; genus Diceros; species Diceros bicornis. The sequence goes on along the minus strand of NW_026691400.1, from coordinate 16,816 downwards.
GGAGAGGATGCAAGATGAGAATCTCTGCTATTGTGTGGGGAGACTCAGTTTCCCGGGTTTCCCCCATGGACACATGTTCTTCAGCTGGGTCTGATTTTCTCCAGACAAGCTGTCTTGGGAAGGATTTGGCCAGCCCTAAGAACCTGAAGGGAAAGGACGGAGGGGGGTTCTCTCTCTGCCCCCGACAGCCCCGAGCTGGGTCGGTCCCTCAGACCTGGCCAGGGGCAGCCCATCCCCCGGCGCCCTTCCCCGGGGCATCCAAGGGCAGGCTCGGCGCCAGCCCCACCCCGCTCGCCACTGCCCGACCATCGTCCTCCCTCGGGGGGCCTGGGCAGGACAGGGACCCGGCTGTGGGAGGCCTCCAGATCTCAGGCCTGGCACACCGTTTACCAGGCTGCTTCCTCCTCTGACGGGGGCCCAGCACACGCCCCAGGAGACTTGGCAGCCGCCCCCAGGGCTCTAGCCTCTGGAACTCGTCCCCTTGGAAGGGGCCTGGCCCAGGTGCCAGGTTCGGCTGGTCGGCCAGCCTCCTTTGGAGAAAGCAGGCAAACCGAGCCAGGCTTGCAGTGGCCCTGGCGTGACACCTGCCACCTCAGGCAGAGGGCCTCCCGCGTGCCCTCCATGGCGGGTTTCTCCCCGGAGCCGTGGCCTGGGCACTAGGAAGGCCGGGCCTCCCCGACTCCCGGGAGGAGGGGCTAGCCCAGTTGCGCCCTGGCCCCCAAACCCTCTGGTGCCATCTGCCTGTCTCGGCACTTCTGACTCCACAGAGCCTTTCCTCCATCTGGGCTGCCTGCCGTGGCAAAGTGCAGGCGTGGGGTGAGGCCATGGCTTTGTCTTTCCAGGAAGAAATGAGCCCCTGGCCGAAGCAGCAGGCCCAGGCAGAGCCTTGAGCTTGAAGCCCAGTAGGTCTGTGGCCCTCAGGGCCAGAGCAATGCTTTCAAGGGAGGGAAGCGGCCTGCAAGCTGAGTGGGAGTGGGGGAGGGGAGGGAGACAGCTGAAGCCGAGTCCAGAAGGGCGGCGATGGAAGAGCTGCAGCTGGGTCAGAGTCTGGAGGGAGGGCGGGGCCTTCACTGAGGACCCCCTCCCAGGCCAGCCCAAGGCCCCGGCGGTCGCGCATGCGCCCTTGGCCTGTGCGGTGTGTGGGGGGTTGAACCCAAGCCCGCAGGGCTCCCGGAGCGGCCAGAGAAGGAAGGGCCCATGGAGAGGTAGGCGAGGTGGGCAGGGGGCGCCACCTTACTCTCCTCAGCTCCCTGAGGGAGAGAGAGAGAGACAGAGACAGAGAGAGAGATCCCTGACCTCTGAGTCTCTGCCTCCACCGCTGGCTGGTGCCAACTCACGCGCCATCCCACTTCCAGCCATCACCCCGACGCCTGCCCCGGGGCCAGCCCCACCACAGAGAGGCCGGTTGGTTCCTGCTCACCTCTGTGCCGTCCCTTCCCGACCTGACCCCAGTGCAGGGGATAAGCTTCAGACAAGTCTTTCCATGTCCCTCTGCATGACAATAGACTTCCTCCCCTCTCCCATTCCACAGGCCCACCCGGGACATCCACCTTTGTCATTAGCTCAGGAGAGGATGCAAGATGAGAATCTCTGCTATTGTGTGGGGAGACTCAGTTTCCCGGGTTTCCCCCATGGACACATGTTCTTCAGCTGGGTCTGATTTTCTCCAGACAAGCTGTCTTGGGAAGGATTTGGCCAGCCCTAAGAACCTGAAGGGAAAGGACGGAGGGGGGTTCTCTCTCTGCCCCCGACAGCCCCGAGCTGGGTCGGTCCCTCAGACCTGGCCAGGGGCAGCCCATCCCCCGGCGCCCTTCCCCAGGGCATCCAAGGGCAGGCTCAGCGCCAGCCCCACCCCGCTCGCCACTGCCCGACCATCGTCCTCCCTCGGGGGGCCTGGGCAGGACAGGGACCCGGCTGTGGGAGGCCTCCAGATCTCAGGCCTGGCACACCGTTTACCAGGCTGCTTCCTCCTCTGACGGGGGCCCAGCACACGCCCCAGGAGACTTGGCAGCCGCCCCCAGGGCTCTAGCCTCTGGAACTCGTCCCCTTGGAAGGGGCCTGGCCCAGGTGCCAGGTTCGGCTGGTCGGCCAGCCTCCTTTGGAGAAAGCAGGCAAACCGAGCCAGGCTTGCAGTGGCCCTGGCGTGACACCTGCCACCTCAGGCAGAGGGCCTCCCGCGTGCCCTCCATGGCGGGTTTCTCCCCGGAGCCGTGGCCTGGGCACTAGGAAGGCCGGGCCTCCCCGACTCCCGGGAGGAGGGGCTAGCCCAGTTGCGCCCTGGCCCCCAAACCCTCTGGTGCCATCTGCCTGTCTCGGCACTTCTGACTCCACAGAGCCTTTCCTACATCTGGGCTGCCTGCCGTGGCAAAGTGCAGGCGTGGGGTGAGGCCATGGCTTTGTCTTTCCAGGAAGAAATGAGCCCCTGGCCGAAGCAGCAGGCCCAGGCAGAGCCTTGAGCTTGAAGCCCAGTAGGTCTGTGGCCCTCAGGGCCAGAGCAATGCTTTCAAGGGAGGGAAGCGGCCTGCAAGCTGAGTGGGAGTGGGGGAGGGGAGGGAGACAGCTGAAGCCGAGTCCAGAAGGGCGGCGATGGAAGAGCTGCAGCTGGGTCAGAGTCTGGAGGGAGGGCGGGGCCTTCACTGAGGACCCCCTCCCAGGCCAGCCCAAGGCCCCGGCGGTCGCGCATGCGCCCTTGGCCTGTGCGGTGTGTGGGGGGTTGAACCCAAGCCCGCAGGGCTCCCGGAGCGGCCAGAGAAGGAAGGGCCCATGGAGAGGTAGGCGAGGTGGGCAGGGGGCGCCACCTTACTCTCCTCAGCTCCCTGAGGGAGAGAGAGAGAGACAGAGACAGAGAGAGAGATCCCTGACCTCTGAGTCTCTGCCTCCACCGCTGGCTGGTGCCAACTCACGCGCCATCCCACTTCCAGCCATCACCCCGATGCCTGCCCCGGGGCCAGCCCCACCACAGAGAGGCCGGTTGGTTCCTGCTCACCTCTGTGCCGTCCCTTCCCGACCTGACCCCAGTGCAGGGGATAAGCTTCAGACAAGTCTTTCCATGTTCCTCTGCATGACAATAGACTTCCTCCCCTCTCGCATTCCACAGGCCCACCCGGGACATCCACCTTTGTCATTAGCTCAGGAGAGGATGCAAGATGAGAATCTCTGCTATTGTGTGGGGAGACTCAGTTTCCCGGGTTTCCCCCATGGACACATGTTCTTCAGCTGGGTCTGATTTTCTCCAGACAAGCTGTCTTGGGAAGGATTTGGCCAGCCCTAAGAACCTGAAGGGAAAGGACGGAGGGGGGTTCTCTCTCTGCCCCCGACAGCCCCGAGCTGGGTCGGTCCCTCAGACCTGGCCAGGGGCAGCCCATCCCCCGGCGCCCTTCCCCGGGGCATCCAAGGGCAGGCTCAGCGCCAGCCCCACCCCGCTCGCCACTGCCCGACCATCGTCCTCCCTCGGGGGGCCTGGGCAGGACAGGGACCCGGCTGTGGGAGGCCTCCAGATCTCAGGCCTGGCACACCGTTTACCAGGCTGCTTCCTCCTCTGACGGGGGCCCAGCACACGCCCCAGGAGACTTGGCAGCCGCCCCCAGGGCTCTAGCCTCTGGAACTCGTCCCCTTGGAAGGGGCCTGGCCCAGGTGCCAGGTTCGGCTGGTCGGCCAGCCTCCTTTGGAGAAAGCAGGCAAACCGAGCCAGGCTTGCAGTGGCCCTGGCGTGACACCTGCCACCTCAGGCAGAGGGCCTCCCGCGTGCCCTCCATGGCGGGTTTCTCCCCGGAGCCGTGGCCTGGGCACTAGGAAGGCCGGGCCTCCCCGACTCCCGGGAGGAGGGGCTAGCCCAGTTGCGCCCTGGCCCCCAAACCCTCTGGTGCCATCTGCCTGTCTCGGCACTTCTGACTCCACAGAGCCTTTCCTACATCTGGGCTGCCTGCCGTGGCAAAGTGCAGGCGTGGGGTGAGGCCATGGCTTTGTCTTTCCAGGAAGAAATGAGCCCCTGGCCGAAGCAGCAGGCCCAGGCAGAGCCTTGAGCTTGAAGCCCAGTAGGTCTGTGGCCCTCAGGGCCAGAGCAATGCTTTCAAGGGAGGGAAGCGGCCTGCAAGCTGAGTGGGAGTGGGGGAGGGGAGGGAGACAGCTGAAGCCGAGTCCAGAAGGGCGGCGATGGAAGAGCTGCAGCTGGGTCAGAGTCTGGAGGGAGGGCGGGGCCTTCACTGAGGACCCCCTCCCAGGCCAGCCCTAGGCCCCAGCGGTCGCGCATGCGCCCTTGGCCTGTGCGGTGTGTGGGGGGTTGAACCCAAGCCCGCAGGGCTCCCGGAGCGGCCAGAGAAGGAAGGGCCCATGGAGAGGTAGGCGAGGTGGGCAGGGGGCGCCACCTTACTCTCCTCAGCTCCCTGAGGGAGAGAGAGAGAGACAGAGACAGAGAGAGAGATCCCTGACCTCTGAGTCTCTGCCTCCACCGCTGGCTGGTGCCAACTCACGCGCCATCCCACTTCCAGCCATCACCCCGACGCCTGCCCCGGGGCCAGCCCCACCACAGAGAGGCCGGTTGGTTCCTGCTCACCTCTGTGCCGTCCCTTCCCGACCTGACCCCAGTGCAGGGGATAAGCTTCAGACAAGTCTTTCCATGTCCCTCTGCATGACAATAGACTTCCTCCCCTCTCGCATTCCACAGGCCCACCCGGGACATCCACCTTTGTCATTAGCTCAGGAGAGGATGCAAGATGAGAATCTCTGCTATTGTGTGGGGAGACTCAGTTTCCCGGGTTTCCCCCATGGACACATGTTCTTCAGCTGGGTCTGATTTTCTCCAGACAAGCTGTCTTGGGAAGGATTTGGCCAGCCCTAAGAACCTGAAGGGAAAGGACGGAGGGGGGTTCTCTCTCTGCCCCCGACAGCCCCGAGCTGGGTCGGTCCCTCAGACCTGGCCAGGGGCAGCCCATCCCCCGGCGCCCTTCCCCGGGGCATCCAAGGGCAGGCTCAGCGCCAGCCCCACCCCGCTCGCCACTGCCCGACCATCGTCCTCCCTCGGGGGGCCTGGGCAGGACAGGGACCCGGCTGTGGGAGGCCTCCAGATCTCAGGCCTGGCACACCGTTTACCAGGCTGCTTCCTCCTCTGACGGGGGCCCAGCACACGCCCCAGGAGACTTGGCAGCCGCCCCCAGGGCTCTAGCCTCTGGAACTCGTCCCCTTGGAAGGGGCCTGGCCCAGGTGCCAGGTTCGGCTGGTCGGCCAGCCTCCTTTGGAGAAAGCAGGCAAACCGAGCCAGGCTTGCAGTGGCCCTGGCGTGACACCTGCCACCTCAGGCAGAGGGCCTCCCGCGTGCCCTCCATGGCGGGTTTCTCCCCGGAGCCGTGGCCTGGGCACTAGGAAGGCCGGGCCTCCCCGACTCCCGGGAGGAGGGGCTAGCCCAGTTGCGCCCTGGCCCCCAAACCCTCTGGTGCCATCTGCCTGTCTCGGCACTTCTGACTCCACAGAGCCTTTCCTACATCTGGGCTGCCTGCCGTGGCAAAGTGCAGGCGTGGGGTGAGGCCATGGCTTTGTCTTTCCAGGAAGAAATGAGCCCCTGGCCGAAGCAGCAGGCCCAGGCAGAGCCTTGAGCTTGAAGCCCAGTAGGTCTGTGGCCCTCAGGGCCAGAGCAATGCTTTCAAGGGAGGGAAGCGGCCTGCAAGCTGAGTGGGAGTGGGGGAGGGGAGGGAGACAGCTGAAGCCGAGTCCAGAAGGGCGGCGATGGAAGAGCTGCAGCTGGGTCAGAGTCTGGAGGGAGGGCGGGGCCTTCACTGAGGACCCCCTCCCAGGCCAGCCCAAGGCCCCGGCGGTCGCGCATGCGCCCTTGGCCTGTGCGGTGTGTGGGGGGTTGAACCCAAGCCCGCAGGGCTCCCGGAGCGGCCAGAGAAGGAAGGGCCCATGGAGAGGTAGGCGAGGTGGGCAGGGGGCGCCACCTTACTCTCCTCAGCTCCCTGAGGGAGAGAGAGAGAGACAGAGACAGAGAGAGAGATCCCTGACCTCTGAGTCTCTGCCTCCACCGCTGGCTGGTGCCAACTCACGCGCCATCCCACTTCCAGCCATCACCCCGACGCCTGCCCCGGGGCCAGCCCCACCACAGAGAGGCCGGTTGGTTCCTGCTCACCTCTGTGCCGTCCCTTCCCGACCTGACCCCAGTGCAGGGGATAAGCTTCAGACAAGTCTTTCCATGTCCCTCTGCATGACAATAGACTTCCTCCCCTCTCCCATTCCACAGGCCCACCCGGGACATCCACCTTTGTCATTAGCTCAGGAGAGGATGCAAGATGAGAATCTCTGCTATTGTGTGGGGAGACTCAGTTTCCCGGGTTTCCCCCATGGACACATGTTCTTCAGCTGGGTCTGATTTTCTCCAGACAAGCTGTCTTGGGAAGGATTTGGCCAGCCCTAAGAACCTGAAGGGAAAGGACGGAGGGGGGTTCTCTCTCTGCCCCCGACAGCCCCGAGCTGGGTCGGTCCCTCAGACCTGGCCAGGGGCAGCCCATCCCCCGGCGCCCTTCCCCGGGGCATCCAAGGGCAGGCTCGGCGCCAGCCCCACCCCGCTCGCCACTGCCCGACCATCGTCCTCCCTCGGGGGGCCTGGGCAGGACAGGGACCCGGCTGTGGGAGGCCTCCAGATCTCAGGCCTGGCACACCGTTTACCAGGCTGCTTCCTCCTCTGACGGGGGCCCAGCACACGCCCCAGGAGACTTGGCAGCCGCCCCCAGGGCTCTAGCCTCTGGAACTCGTCCCCTTGGAAGGGGCCTGGCCCAGGTGCCAGGTTCGGCTGGTCGGCCAGCCTCCTTTGGAGAAAGCAGGCAAACCGAGCCAGGCTTGCAGTGGCCCTGGCGTGACACCTGCCACCTCAGGCAGAGGGCCTCCCGCGTGCCCTCCATGGCGGGTTTCTCCCCGGAGCCGTGGCCTGGGCACTAGGAAGGCCGGGCCTCCCCGACTCCCGGGAGGAGGGGCTAGCCCAGTTGCGCCCTGGCCCCCAAACCCTCTGGTGCCATCTGCCTGTCTCGGCACTTCTGACTCCACAGAGCCTTTCCTACATCTGGGCTGCCTGCCGTGGCAAAGTGCAGGCGTGGGGTGAGGCCATGGCTTTGTCTTTCCAGGAAGAAATGAGCCCCTGGCCGAAGCAGCAGGCCCAGGCAGAGCCTTGAGCTTGAAGCCCAGTAGGTCTGTGGCCCTCAGGGCCAGAGCAATGCTTTCAAGGCAGGGAAGCGGCCTGCAAGCTGAGTGGGAGTGGGGGAGGGGAGGGAGACAGCTGAAGCCGAGTCCAGAAGGGCGGCGATGGAAGAGCTGCAGCTGGGTTAGAGTCTGGAGGGAGGGCGGGGCCTTCACTGAGGACCCCCTCCCAGGCCAGCCCTAGGCCCCGGCGGTCGCGCATGCGCCCTTGGCCTGTGCGGTGTGTGGGGGGTTGAACCCAAGCCCGCAGGGCTCCCGGAGCGGCCAGAGAAAGAAGGGCCCATGGAGAGGTAGGCGAGGTGGGCAGGGGGCGCCACCTTACTCTCCTCAGCTCCCTGAGGGAGAGAGAGAGAGACAGAGACAGAGAGAGAGATCCCTGACCTCTGAGTCTCTGCCTCCACCGCTGGCTGGTGCCAACTCACGCGCCATCCCACTTCCAGCCATCACCCCGACGCCTGCCCCGGGGCCAGCCCCACCACAGAGAGGCCGGTTGGTTCCTGCTCACCTCTGTGCCGTCCCTTCCCGACCTGACCCCAGTGCAGGGGATAAGCTTCAGACAAGTCTTTCCATGTCCCTCTGCATGACAATAGACTTCCTCCCCTCTCCCATTCCACAGGCCCACCCGGGACATCCACCTTGGTCATTAGCTCAGGAGAGGATGCAAGATGAGAATCTCTGCTATTGTGTGGGGAGACTCAGTTTCCCGGGTTTCCCCCATGGACACATGTTCTTCAGCTGGGTCTGATTTTCTCCAGACAAGCTGTCTTGGGAAGGATTTGGCCAGCCCTAAGAACCTGAAGGGAAAGGACGGAGGGGGGTTCTCTCTCTGCCCCCGACAGCCCCGAGCTGGGTCGGTCCCTCAGACCTGGCCAGGGGCAGCCCATCCCCCGGCGCCCTTCCCCGGGGCATCCAAGGGCAGGCTCGGCGCCAGCCCCACCCCGCTCGCCACTGCCCGACCATCGTCCTCCCTCGGGGGGCCTGGGCAGGACAGGGACCCGGCTGTGGGAGGCCTCCAGATCTCAGGCCTGGCACACCGTTTACCAGGCTGCTTCCTCCTCTGACGGGGGCCCAGCACACGCCCCAGGAGACTTGGCAGCCGCCCCCAGGGCTCTAGCCTCTGGAACTCGTCCCCTTGGAAGGGGCCTGGCCCAGGTGCCAGGTTCGGCTGGTCGGCCAGCCTCCTTTGGAGAAAGCAGGCAAACCGAGCCAGGCTTGCAGTGGCCCTGGCGTGACACCTGCCACCTCAGGCAGAGGGCCTCCCGCGTGCCCTCCATGGCGGGTTTCTCCCCGGAGCCGTGGCCTGGGCACTAGGAAGGCCGGGCCTCCCCGACTCCCGGGAGGAGGGGCTAGCCCAGTTGCGCCCTGGCCCCCAAACCCTCTGGTGCCATCTGCCTGTCTCGGCACTTCTGACTCCACAGAGCCTTTCCTCCATCTGGGCTGCCTGCCGTGGCAAAGTGCAGGCGTGGGGTGAGGCCATGGCTTTGTCTTTCCAGGAAGAAATGAGCCCCTGGCCGAAGCAGCAGGCCCAGGCAGAGCCTTGAGCTTGAAGCCCAGTAGGTCTGTGGCCCTCAGGGCCAGAGCAATGCTTTCAAGGGAGGGAAGCGGCCTGCAAGCTGAGTGGGAGTGGGGGAGGGGAGGGAGACAGCTGAAGCCGAGTCCAGAAGGGCGGCGATGGAAGAGCTGCAGCTGGGTCAGAGTCTGGAGGGAGGGCGGGGCCTTCACTGAGGACCCCCTCCCAGGCCAGCCCAAGGCCCCGGCGGTCGCGCATGCGCCCTTGGCCTGTGCGGTGTGTGGGGGGTTGAACCCAAGCCCGCAGGGCTCCCGGAGCGGCCAGAGAAGGAAGGGCCCATGGAGAGGTAGGCGAGGTGGGCAGGGGGCGCCACCTTACTCTCCTCAGCTCCCTGAGGGAGAGAGAGAGAGACAGAGACAGAGAGAGAGATCCCTGACCTCTGAGTCTCTGCCTCCACCGCTGGCTGGTGCCAACTCACGCGCCATCCCACTTCCAGCCATCACCCCGACGCCTGCCCCGGGGCCAGCCCCACCACAGAGAGGCCGGTTGGTTCCTGCTCACCTCTGTGCCGTCCCTTCCCGACCTGACCCCAGTGCAGGGGATAAGCTTCAGACAAGTCTTTCCATGTCCCTCTGCATGACAATAGACTTCCTCCCCTCTCGCATTCCACAGGCCCACCCGGGACATCCACCTTTGTCATTAGCTCAGGAGAGGATGCAAGATGAGAATCTCTGCTATTGTGTGGGGAGACTCAGTTTCCCGGGTTTCCCCCATGGACACATGTTCTTCAGCTGGGTCTGATTTTCTCCAGACAAGCTGTCTTGGGAAGGATTTGGCCAGCCCTAAGAACCTGAAGGGAAAGGACGGAGGGGGGTTCTCTCTCTGCCCCCGACAGCCCCGAGCTGGGTCGGTCCCTCAGACCTGGCCAGGGGCAGCCCATCCCCCGGCGCCCTTCCCCAGGGCATCCAAGGGCAGGCTCAGCGCCAGCCCCACCCCGCTCGCCACTGCCCGACCATCGTCCTCCCTCGGGGGGCCTGGGCAGGACAGGGACCCGGCTGTGGGAGGCCTCCAGATCTCAGGCCTGGCACACCGTTTACCAGGCTGCTTCCTCCTCTGACGGGGGCCCAGCACACGCCCCAGGAGACTTGGCAGCCGCCCCCAGGGCTCTAGCCTCTGGAACTCGTCCCCTTGGAAGGGGCCTGGCCCAGGTGCCAGGTTCGGCTGGTCGGCCAGCCTCCTTTGGAGAAAGCAGGCAAACCGAGCCAGGCTTGCAGTGGCCCTGGCGTGACACCTGCCACCTCAGGCAGAGGGCCTCCCGCGTGCCCTCCATGGCGGGTTTCTCCCCGGAGCCGTGGCCTGGGCACTAGGAAGGCCGGGCCTCCCCGACTCCCGGGAGGAGGGGCTAGCCCAGTTGCGCCCTGGCCCCCAAACCCTCTGGTGCCATCTGCCTGTCTCGGCACTTCTGACTCCACAGAGCCTTTCCTACATCTGGGCTGCCTGCCGTGGCAAAGTGCAGGCGTGGGGTGAGGCCATGGCTTTGTCTTTCCAGGAAGAAATGAGCCCCTGGCCGAAGCAGCAGGCCCAGGCAGAGCCTTGAGCTTGAAGCCCAGTAGGTCTGTGGCCCTCAGGGCCAGAGCAATGCTTTCAAGGGAGGGAAGCGGCCTGCAAGCTGAGTGGGAGTGGGGGAGGGGAGGGAGACAGCTGAAGCCGAGTCCAGAAGGGCGGCGATGGAAGAGCTGCAGCTGGGTCAGAGTCTGGAGGGAGGGCGGGGCCTTCACTGAGGACCCCCTCCCAGGCCAGCCCAAGGCCCCGGCGGTCGCGCATGCGCCCTTGGCCTGTGCGGTGTGTGGGGGGTTGAACCCAAGCCCGCAGGGCTCCCGGAGCGGCCAGAGAAGGAAGGGCCCATGGAGAGGTAGGCGAGGTGGGCAGGGGGCGCCACCTTACTCTCCTCAGCTCCCTGAGGGAGAGAGAGAGAGACAGAGACAGAGAGAGAGATCCCTGACTTCTGAGTCTCTGCCTCCACCGCTGGCTGGTGCCAACTCACGCGCCATCCCACTTCCAGCCATCACCCCGATGCCTGCCCCGGGGCCAGCCCCACCACAGAGAGGCCGGTTGGTTCCTGCTCACCTCTGTGCCGTCCCTTCCCGACCTGACCCCAGTGCAGGGGATAAGCTTCAGACAAGTCTTTCCATGTTCCTCTGCATGACAATAGACTTCCTCCCCTCTCGCATTCCACAGGCCCACCCGGGACATCCACCTTTGTCATTAGCTCAGGAGAGGATGCAAGATGAGAATCTCTGCTATTGTGTGGGGAGACTCAGTTTCCCGGGTTTCCCCCATGGACACATGTTCTTCAGCTGGGTCTGATTTTCTCCAGACAAGCTGTCTTGGGAAGGATTTGGCCAGCCCTAAGAACCTGAAGGGAAAGGACGGAGGGGGGTTCTCTCTCTGCCCCCGACAGCCCCGAGCTGGGTCGGTCCCTCAGACCTGGCCAGGGGCAGCCCATCCCCCGGCGCCCTTCCCCGGGGCATCCAAGGGCAGGCTCAGCGCCAGCCCCACCCCGCTCGCCACTGCCCGACCATCGTCCTCCCTCGGGGGGCCTGGGCAGGACAGGGACCCGGCTGTGGGAGGCCTCCAGATCTCAGGCCTGGCACACCGTTTACCAGGCTGCTTCCTCCTCTGACGGGGGCCCAGCACACGCCCCAGGAGACTTGGCAGCCGCCCCCAGGGCTCTAGCCTCTGGAACTCGTCCCCTTGGAAGGGGCCTGGCCCAGGTGCCAGGTTCGGCTGGTCGGCCAGCCTCCTTTGGAGAAAGCAGGCAAACCGAGCCAGGCTTGCAGTGGCCCTGGCGTGACACCTGCCACCTCAGGCAGAGGGCCTCCCGCGTGCCCTCCATGGCGGGTTTCTCCCCGGAGCCGTGGCCTGGGCACTAGGAAGGCCGGGCCTCCCCGACTCCCGGGAGGAGGGGCTAGCCCAGTTGCGCCCTGGCCCCCAAACCCTCTGGTGCCATCTGCCTGTCTCGGCACTTCTGACTCCACAGAGCCTTTCCTACATCTGGGCTGCCTGCCGTGGCAAAGTGCAGGCGTGGGGTGAGGCCATGGCTTTGTCTTTCCAGGAAGAAATGAGCCCCTGGCCGAAGCAGCAGGCCCAGGCAGAGCCTTGAGCTTGAAGCCCAGTAGGTCTGTGGCCCTCAGGGCCAGAGCAATGCTTTCAAGGGAGGGAAGCGGCCTGCAAGCTGAGTGGGAGTGGGGGAGGGGAGGGAGACAGCTGAAGCCGAGTCCAGAAGGGCGGCGATGGAAGAGCTGCAGCTGGGTCAGAGTCTGGAGGGAGGGCGGGGCCTTCACTGAGGACCCCCTCCCAGGCCAGCCCTAGGCCCCAGCGGTCGCGCATGCGCCCTTGGCCTGTGCGGTGTGTGGGGGGTTGAACCCAAGCCCGCAGGGCTCCCGGAGCGGCCAGAGAAGGAAGGGCCCATGGAGAGGTAGGCGAGGTGGGCAGGGGGCGCCACCTTACTCTCCTCAGCTCCCTGAGGGAGAGAGAGAGAGACAGAGACAGAGAGAGAGATCCCTGACCTCTGAGTCTCTGCCTCCACCGCTGGCTGGTGCCAACTCACGCGCCATCCCACTTCCAGCCATCACCCCGACGCCTGCCCCGGGGCCAGCCCCACCACAGAGAGGCCGGTTGGTTCCTGCTCACCTCTGTGCCGTCCCTTCCCGACCTGACCCCAGTGCAGGGGATAAGCTTCAGACAAGTCTTTCCATGTCCCTCTGCATGACAATAGACTTCCTCCCCTCTCGCATTCCACAGGCCCACCCGGGACATCCACCTTTGTCATTAGCTCAGGAGAGGATGCAAGATGAGAATCTCTGCTATTGTGTGGGGAGACTCAGTTTCCCGGGTTTCCCCCATGGACACATGTTCTTCAGCTGGGTCTGATTTTCTCCAGACAAGCTGTCTTGGGAAGGATTTGGCCAGCCCTAAGAACCTGAAGGGAAAGGACGGAGGGGGGTTCTCTCTCTGCCCCCGACAGCCCCGAGCTGGGTCGGTCCCTCAGACCTGGCCAGGGGCAGCCCATCCCCCGGCGCCCTTCCCCGGGGCATCCAAGGGCAGGCTCGGCGCCAGCCCCACCCCGCTCGCCACTGCCCGACCATCGTCCTCCCTCGGGGGGCCTGGGCAGGACAGGGACCCGGCTGTGGGAGGCCTCCAGATCTCAGGCCTGGCACACCGTTTACCAGGCTGCTTCCTCCTCTGACGGGGGCCCAGCACACGCCCCAGGAGACTTGGCAGCCGCCCCCAGGGCTCTAGCCTCTGGAACTCGTCCCCTTGGAAGGGGCCTGGCCCAGGTGCCAGGTTCGGCTGGTCGGCCAGCCTCCTTTGGAGAAAGCAGGCAAACCGAGCCAGGCTTGCAGTGGCCCTGGCGTGACACCTGCCACCTCAGGCAGAGGGCCTCCCGCGTGCCCTCCATGGCGGGTTTCTCCCCGGAGCCGTGGCCTGGGCACTAGGAAGGCCGGGCCTCCCCGACTCCCGGGAGGAGGGGCTAGCCCAGTTGCGCCCTGGCCCCCAAACCCTCTGGTGCCATCTGCCTGTCTCGGCACTTCTGACTCCACAGAGCCTTTCCTACATCTGGGCTGCCTGCCGTGGCAAAGTGCAGGCGTGGGGTGAGGCCATGGCTTTGTCTTTCCAGGAAGAAATGAGCCCCTGGCCGAAGCAGCAGGCCCAGGCAGAGCCTTGAGCTTGAAGCCCAGTAGGTCTGTGGCCCTCAGGGCCAGAGCAATGCTTTCAAGGGAGGGAAGCGGCCTGCAAGCTGAGTGGGAGTGGGGGAGGGGAGGGAGACAGCTGAAGCCGAGTCCAGAAGGGCGGCGATGGAAGAGCTGCAGCTGGGTCAGAGTCTGGAGGGAGGGCGGGGCCTTCACTGAGGACCCCCTCCCAGGCCAGCCCAAGGCCCCGGCGGGTCGCGCATGCGCCCTTGGCCTGTGCGGTGTGTGGGGGGTTGAACCCAAGCCCGCAGGGCTCCCGGAGCGGCCAGAGAAGGAAGGGCCCATGGAGAGGTAGGCGAGGTGGGCAGGGGGCGCCACCTTACTCTCCTCAGCTCCCTGAGGGAGAGAGAGAGAGACAGAGACAGAGAGAGAGATCCCTGACTTCTGAGTCTCTGCCTCCACCGCTGGCTGGTGCCAACTCACGCGCCATCCCACTTCCAGCCATCACCCCGATGCCTGCCCCGGGGCCAGCCCCACCACAGAGAGGCCGGTTGGTTCCTGCTCACCTCTGTGCCGTCCCTTCCCGACCTGACCCCAGTGCAGGGGATAAGCTTCAGACAAGTCTTTCCATGTTCCTCTGCATGACAATAGACTTCCTCCCCTCTCGCATTCCACAGGCCCACCCGGGACATCCACCTTTGTCATTAGCTCAGGAGAGGATGCAAGATGAGAATCTCTGCTATTGTGTGGGGAGACTCAGTTTCCCGGGTTTCCCCCATGGACACATGTTCTTCAGCTGGGTCTGATTTTCTCCAGACAAGCTGTCTTGGGAAGGATTTGGCCAGCCCTAAGAACCTGAAGGGAAAGGACGGAGGGGGGTTCTCTCTCTGCCCCCGACAGCCCCGAGCTGGGTCGGTCCCTCAGACCTGGCCAGGGGCAGCCCATCCCCCGGCGCCCTTCCCCGGGGCATCCAAGGGCAGGCTCAGCGCCAGCCCCACCCCGCTCGCCACTGCCCGACCATCGTCCTCCCTCGGGGGGCCTGGGCAGGACAGGGACCCGGCTGTGGGAGGCCTCCAGATCTCAGGCCTGGCACACCGTTTACCAGGCTGCTTCCTCCTCTGACGGGGGCCCAGCACACGCCCCAGGAGACTTGGCAGCCGCCCCCAGGGCTCTAGCCTCTGGAACTCGTCCCCTTGGAAGGGGCCTGGCCCAGGTGCCAGGTTCGGCTGGTCGGCCAGCCTCCTTTGGAGAAAGCAGGCAAACCGAGCCAGGCTTGCAGTGGCCCTGGCGTGACACCTGCCACCTCAGGCAGAGGGCCTCCCGCGTGCCCTCCATGGCGGGTTTCTCCCCGGAGCCGTGGCCTGGGCACTAGGAAGGCCGGGCCTCCCCGACTCCCGGGAGGAGGGGCTAGCCCAGTTGCGCCCTGGCCCCCAAACCCTCTGGTGCCATCTGCCTGTCTCGGCACTTCTGACTCCACAGAGCCTTTCCTACATCTGGGCTGCCTGCCGTGGCAAAGTGCAGGCGTGGGGTGAGGCCATGGCTTTGTCTTTCCAGGAAGAAATGAGCCCCTGGCCGAAGCAGCAGGCCCAGGCAGAGCCTTGAGCTTGAAGCCCAGTAGGTCTGTGGCCCTCAGGGCCAGAGCAATGCTTTCAAGGGAGGGAAGCGGCCTGCAAGCTGAGTGGGAGTGGGGGAGGGGAGGGAGACAGCTGAAGCCGAGTCCAGAAGGGCGGCGATGGAAGAGCTGCAGCTGGGTCAGAGTCTGGAGGGAGGGCGGGGCCTTCACTGAGGACCCCCTCCCAGGCCAGCCCTAGGCCCCAGCGGTCGCGCATGCGCCCTTGGCCTGTGCGGTGTGTGGGGGGTTGAACCCAAGCCCGCAGGGCTCCCGGAGCGGCCAGAGAAGGAAGGGCCCATGGAGAGGTAGGCGAGGTGGGCAGGGGGCGCCACCTTACTCTCCTCAGCTCCCTGAGGGAGAGAGAGAGAGACAGAGACAGAGAGAGAGATCCCTGACCTCTGAGTCTCTGCCTCCACCGCTGGCTGGTGCCAACTCACGCGCCATCCCACTTCCAGCCATCACCCCGACGCCTGCCCCGGGGCCAGCCCCACCACAGAGAGGCCGGTTGGTTCCTGCTCACCTCTGTGCCGTCCCTTCCCGACCTGACCCCAGTGCAGGGGATAAGCTTCAGACAAGTCTTTCCATGTCCCTCTGCATGACAATAGACTTCCTCCCCTCTCGCATTCCACAGGCCCACCCGGGACATCCACCTTTGTCATTAGCTCAGGAGAGGATGCAAGATGAGAATCTCTGCTATTGTGTGGGGAGACTCAGTTTCCCGGGTTTCCCCCATGGACACATGTTCTTCAGCTGGGTCTGATTTTCTCCAGACAAGCTGTCTTGGGAAGGATTTGGCCAGCCCTAAGAACCTGAAGGGAAAGGACGGAGGGGGGTTCTCTCTCTGCCCCCGACAGCCCCGAGCTGGGTCGGTCCCTCAGACCTGGCCAGGGGCAGCCCATCCCCCGGCGCCCTTCCCCGGGGCATCCAAGGGCAGGCTCGGCGCCAGCCCCACCCCGCTCGCCACTGCCCGACCATCGTCCTCCCTCGGGGGGCCTGGGCAGGACAGGGACCCGGCTGTGGGAGGCCTCCAGATCTCAGGCCTGGCACACCGTTTACCAGGCTGCTTCCTCCTCTGACGGGGGCCCAGCACACGCCCCAGGAGACTTGGCAGCCGCCCCCAGGGCTCTAGCCTCTGGAACTCGTCCCCTTGGAAGGGGCCTGGCCCAGGTGCCAGGTTCGGCTGGTCGGCCAGCCTCCTTTGGAGAAAGCAGGCAAACCGAGCCAGGCTTGCAGTGGCCCTGGCGTGACACCTGCCACCTCAGGCAGAGGGCCTCCCGCGTGCCCTCCATGGCGGGTTTCTCCCCGGAGCCGTGGCCTGGGCACTAGGAAGGCCGGGCCTCCCCGACTCCCGGGAGGAGGGGCTAGCCCAGTTGCGCCCTGGCCCCCAAACCCTCTGGTGCCATCTGCCTGTCTCGGCACTTCTGACTCCACAGAGCCTTTCCTACATCTGGGCTGCCTGCCGTGGCAAAGTGCAGGCGTGGGGTGAGGCCATGGCTTTGTCTTTCCAGGAAGAAATGAGCCCCTGGCCGAAGCAGCAGGCCCAGGCAGAGCCTTGAGCTTGAAGCCCAGTAGGTCTGTGGCCCTCAGGGCCAGAGCAATGCTTTCAAGGGAGGGAAGCGGCCTGCAAGCTGAGTGGGAGTGGGGGAGGGGAGGGAGACAGCTGAAGCCGAGTCCAGAAGGGCGGCGATGGAAGAGCTGCAGCTGGGTCAGAGTCTGGAGGGAGGGCGGGGCCTTCACTGAGGACCCCCTCCCAGGCCAGCCCAAGGCCCCGGCGGTCGCGCATGCGCCCTTGGCCTGTGCGGTGTGTGGGGGGTTGAACCC